>NC_045637.1:28810248-29110248 GCF_009829145.1 Chiroxiphia lanceolata
AGCTGAACCTCTTTCAAATACTGACATTCCTTTTGCTCATCATTTTGACATCTGCAAAATTATTTTTTTATTTATATTTCATAACAATTTCTCCTAAAATACTTTATTATTATTATACTTTATTATTAGAAAATAAAGGGAAATCCAAGTAGAAATACATTAAGCCTTGTTTCCTTTAGTTAGTGTCCAGTGTATGATTTCTGAGTACACATCATCTGTTGTTATATTTGTCTTAATATTTGACTCCAGGCATCCTCTAAGTTAAGGAAGAAAAATTTGTTGGCTTTTCAGCCTGCAGCTTTGTAAGATGCTGCAAAAAGCACCAAAGACAAATCACCTAGAAGTGCAAGGATCAATTGATGGGAAAGGAATAGCTTATCTTCCACATTATCACAGACCCCCTCATTAGGCATGCTGTGAGAGCGCTGACAGGCTGTGATGGATCAGGAGGCTCTGTCACACCAAGCTGTTGGGAACTGCAGCCACCACTGCACTTACCGTTAGCATCCACTAGGCAGTGTACAACGGGGAACAGCGCACCACCGTGTGCACACACTTCACAGGCTGCAACAGCACCTCACCGCCTGGAAATGCTTACGTGAAGTGACACTGAAGTGATGCACTCAGGAAACAAAGCCTTTCAGAATGTAAACCAGCAGTAAGAACAGTAAAGGGGCTTCATAATTAACATTGTAATGCCCATTTCTGAAGCCTTCTGCCATTTTTGCAGGACCCACAGCATAGTACTGCGTGCCCAGATCTATGCTTGGATCTGGTTCATGACATGACCGTATTAAAAATTAAGCTGACATATTGCTGACATAGTACCAGACTAGAAGCAAGAATGAAAAGGATGGATCACCTTGTACCACTTGAAACAGAATCTCTACAAAAAGAAGAGGTAGAAGTGTCTTCCACCCCTAGAGAAGTGCAGGGGTGTAAACTACAGTTGTCCACAGTTATCCACAGGGGTATAAACTACAATTATCACCTGTGGCATAGGTTTGATATTTTTACTACCTACTACTACATTTATTCTCTGCACGTGTAGAAAGAAGAGAAATTTTTAGCTCCTGTAGCTGGTAGAGCTTGCCTTGCTACAACAAAAGTTTCCCAGGTAGACACAATCACGCCAACAAAATCTTCAGTGTTGATGCTTCTTTTGCTCAGCAAAAGAATTAACACTAGTAGTTTAATCATAAAGGTACAGAGCACAGTTCTAGCAGTTTAGTTATCAAGGAGAGATAAATAGTAACATGATCATGGACAGCAATTCCTTTATAGTAATTTTTTTCTGACAGTTCATAAAGAAAAACATGATGATATCTTATTTAAAGTTGAAGCTAGTGAACTTAGTAAAAATAAATAAATGGAAGAAATTACCTAGCAATTAAGTTAATTGTCTGTTATTGAAAAAATATTTTGAAACAGATGCAGAAGTTATGTACTTAATACAGAATTTGCTGGACTAAGATCTTCAAACTACATTAGAACTCAAACTAAAATTCTTAAGCATCCCATTTTCCTTAACAATATAATTCTGATCATTCTGTTTACATATATGTTCTCCTTAATCTCAGTGTATATTGTCAGGGGATATGTTTATACTTTGCCCTGGATTACCTGGTCAGCTTCTGAGATAGCTTTATTTCCATTTCATGGTCCTAAAGAACTACATTTTTCCTGTTTTAAAAGCTAGTACTGGAAATAATACAGTTGTCTATTTCCATTCTCATGGAAACTGAAAATGGTAAAAAAAGAACTGGACCGTAATAGTTTAAGGAAATAAACTGTAGTAGTTTACTATTTTCTTGCTTTATCTCCTCCTTTCGTATCATATTTAGACTTCTGGTGGTAGAAAAAAAAATTGCATTTGGAAAGACACATTCAGGATTGATCAATTCCCAACATTTGCACATAGAAAAAAACATGTACATATATAAAATATAAATATATAAATATAGTTCCTTCTGCTAGGAGAAGTTTAGTGTCATGTTCATTGCAAAATGTGATGCTGGTTTTAGAGTGTGTTAACAAGAATGTTAAGCTGATTCTGAAATTTTTGATAACGAAGTCAAGAAGATGAGAATTTATAACGGAAAAATGTAATTAGTATGGGGCAACCTTAGTATAGAACTGATATTTTTTCTTGGGTCCTAAAAGAACATTCTTAAAAGTGTCAGGAGATTTACTTTAAAATTTTGCTGTACCCCTAGATAATTGTGCCATAGCCTTGATATTTTTTCCATTGTCTTGCAAATCACTGAAATGATTTATTAAAAATAAATAGCAATGTGATGTTCTCTCAGTTCATGTCCAGTGCAACAGGAAAAAGTAGCATAAACATTGAGCAAGAGGAAAATTATTATGAAACAATGCAAAATTGATCACCAGGGTTTTGTTGTCCAAGATGGATGATATGCTAAAAGTGAAACAATAGTGTAAATTACATTAATATTTAAATAATGTTTAAATAAAATGTTTAAATAATGTTAAAGATGTTTAAAAAATTTTGTTTTACTAGTTTGATGTGAGTAATGCAAGTAATGTCTTGCTGAAATATATACCTCAGTCTTGAATATGGTCCTTTAAATTAACAGTATTACATTTGGTGTTAAAAGGAAAATGATGGTTGGACAGTCTGTCAGAGACAAAGTAAAGCCCTAAATCCATGTTGAAATTAATGGTCCTTTGGTGAGACTGTATTTTACATCAGAAGAAGCTGTTGAAAATGTGATTCAAAGTTCAATTGAAGATAATTTCCTTCTGAAAAGGTTGGATTTATATTTCTTAATTGAAAGGGGAAAAAAAAAAGGAAAAACAAAAAAGTATACTATTCCCAGGGAAAGGCAAGTATCAAATTTATTGAGAAAAAAAGGATCAGAAATTAATAGTCTCCTAATCAATCAAAAGATTGCGAGCTGAAACCTTCTTAATATCTATTTCAATCCAACACTTTTCTTCCTTGACCACTTTCTATTTTGCTCAAGGTTTTATAACATGATGTTCTTGGAAAATTTGTTCTGCTAAAGATTTTGGCAGAACAAGTGACAGGAGCCTATGTAAAAATGACATGAATGAATATCCAACATTAGATGCAAAATTGTTGCATTGCCTGTACAGCTGCAACTGTCCTGCAACAAGCAGAGATAAGTGATTTAGGGAAAGGGGTGATGGCTTTTAATACAGAAAGTAGTCATCATCCATCATAAAATCTGCAAGCTAAGATGGAACCCAGAACTTTCTGATTAACATCTATTTAGACACTATTTTTTTCATAAATATATGATTGTGATTTTTAAAGGCCATGGCACACAGCTTGTTTCCCAGAACTAGAGGAGCCTGAAGACTGTAAACAAGCCTCCCCTTCTCTTAAAATAGTCTCCAAGCTCAGAAATGTCCAAAAGAGATTAACTGGCTATGATTGATGTTCTGATTGTCCCCACCTGGCAGCCAAGAATCTCTGTGCATCCACTGCTGGAACCAGCAGCCTTTTCTGTAAAGGATAGAGACAGGCAGAACCTCAGGCAGTCATGGGTTAGGGAGAGGGGCAGCCTGCCAGAAAAATATTCTTCTTCCTGTGCCCAGAAGATCGCAGTGTCTCTTTCAATTAATTATGAGAAAGCAGAATCACCAATGTTCCTCTGTCTATCCTACTGCGTAATCCTACCATAATCCCAGTTCTTACCAGTGCCACATGGGCAATGAAAAACAGCAGTAGGCAGTTTTGTTTTTGAAATACCTTATTCCGTTTAGTTGCAGCTTACTGTTCTCAGATATCCCTGCCAAGTGAATGTTCCCCGAGATATTGATACATGCCGTGTTCATGTACTTCATGACAGAGTGGAAAAATTTCATTTGTACTCTATCCTTCCTGATTATGAATTTGTCTTCCAAGGAAGTTTGACCACAGGTAAAATGTACTCTCTCCAACAAGCTCATCTTTGTCTGTCTCCCTGCTGATGCCTACTATTAAGGGACAATGTCAGCTCTCTAGTTTTGTTACTATTTTGAAACAGTAGTGGTTCAGGCAATGGGATTGGACTTTCATACATTCACATACAGAGAGAATGTATGAAATAGGTGAATGTATGTGAATGCATGAGTGGCATTGGAGTAAATCAATCCCTGTAGTTTCTCTATTAAATCTTTATTTACAAACCTATTACGACAAAAATGCTTATTGAGTAATAAAAGAAGAACATGTATTGAGATTATAAGCAATATGTAGTATGCCTTATTAAGAGGCAATCATTTATGCTTTTTCTGTCACCAAGGTATCACAAAGGTATTGAAAAAAATTACAGGAGAGAGTTGAGTAGAAGATTCCAACCTGTCACAAGACTGTATCATATTATGAGGTGCTTTTCTCATTTGCCTCATGAGTTGTCCAGACTCTCCGTGTAGCAAAGCTCTCCAGTTTCTGTTCATATTAGATCAATGTGTCTAGAAGGACTAGATTCTTCTCCCTCAAAAGTAGCTTTAAGACTGCACTACTGCAGTCCTAGACAACAACCTCCCTTCTCTTTTTCTTACTTTGGTTCTAAGGATTTTAGAGATGATTTTCAAGGCTAATAGTAAAAAATAGATTTTTATCTGAGATATGACTTCAGATCATCGTGTGTCGCATCTCACCAATGCCTGTTTCTGCAAGAACCCCCAAATGCTTTACAAGTAGTAATAATGTTGTACCATAATAATTGATTAATCCAAACCCTGAAATACTGTCCAGTAAAAATGGTGCATATATATAACTTTTCTGCAGAAAAAAAATATAGACACAGAATGAATATTTCCTTATCTGTTCTTCAGCAGTTGTGAAATCTATTTGCTTAGCTGGATGGATCAACATTATATTGTCAGTCTTCTGAAGTTATGGAGATATTTGCTAATGATTGTGATAAAACCAGTATCTGGTCTAATTAGAGATAAATAAGATTATTGATTACTTCCTGTCTATGAACAACTTTATAAGATCATTGGGAAAAAAAAAAGGCTTCCTGCTTATAAAATTCATTCACTGATGTTCCCCTCTCCTCCATGCTCTTCCCCTTAGAGTTATCTTTTTTACTTTAAGTTTATAATACCTTTCCAGGGATGTTGTTTGTACTGGGGAAAGTATTACAGAACTGGATTTTTTTCTATTATCCAAGCTTCAGATCCTGGTTTGTTACATAAAAGAAGCAGTAGTAGTATCTAAATTCAGCCACATCTTTTACGTGAGTCTAATCAAGGGGTCAGGATTGCTTCTTTCCATTGGCTGTGTAAGTTATGTGTAGGTTATGTTAGGTGTGTACTTGCTCATGCAATGTTCTGAATCACTTTTAACTTGAATTTATATTACCAGCGCATTTCACAAACCTACTCACATCACCACTGTGAAATACAAAAAGATAATTTTCTCCTTCAATTTCCTCTTTTTTTTTTTACAGAGAAGCAGCTTAAGAACTTATGTCTTGACTTGAAATATTTCAGATCAATGTACAGATTTGAAAGACTTGAGTAGCTTCCAGTCATCCCCAAAGAGTTCAAATATTCAAAATCCTACTAGCTGCCTATATCAGATCTAGAAATTAAACATTGAGCCAAGCATCTTCCTCTTTCTGACACAACAGCTACTAAGTGAAATTTGCTAAAACCAACATGAAATTTTACTTGAGTAGAAGTTAGATTTATTTATTTATGCTAGAATTGTAGACTGTAGTAACTGTATGAGGAATCTGAGTTCCTTTGAGAAAGGGAAATGAAAAGATTTTTTAAAAGGAAAACTTTAAATGATCACACAATGGAGCAGTAGCCTTTTTATTATTCCTTGCTTGAATGTGCAGATGAAACCCTATATCCCTGGCAGCCTATGAGAGAGAGAATAAATGAATAGGACATGCGTCTAAGCAATTACACTTGTAAAACACCCTTATGTGTGAAAATACAGTAATAACTACAATTCATTACAACAGACTTGCTACTTGTGGCCCGGTTTTGCCACTACATTTAATAATGTGATGACCTTATCAATTTTAGTGACTCTACAATAGCTAAGGGTCATCTTTTACCAGCATTTAATATAAGCTATAAATAAAATGCATCTTTCCTCTCTTTTAAAAGTGGGTCATGAAGCAAAGGTGAATTCTGGGCAATAAACAGAACCAACATGTTGGGTAGGTAAATGCAACACTTTTCATCTGCATGAGTTTGTTGGTTTTGTCCAACGATTTATTCCCATTACCATTACCTGTAGTTGCAGAATACTGGTGCTGCAGTTATTAAAGCCTAAGACTTGGCAGTGCTAAGTTACCTTAACATTGTTTTAGAGATCTTTTCCAACCTAAATTATCTTATGATTCTATATACCCTACCAATAACATACTGGATGAGTACTAAATTATATTTTGTTGTAACAAAGTTCAATGTGAAATAAGACACACTGTCCTATACTAATGCTGAATTTGTCCTACTTTCAATTTTACTGGTCAGGGTTTTAAATAAACGTAGAAACAGTCTGTGTTCTGTGATTTCCAGCACATTCACCTAGGTTTAGGTTCAGGTGGATGTTCTTTTGTGATCCATTTCTTATTACTGGAGAGAATAAATGTGAGTAGGTCTTAGGTTCTGTAGTCCACATTTCTGATTTTCTTTATTTTTCATGTTACTTTAATACTCTTTTTGCACATTTATTATTTTTCAGGGGTATACATATGTATGTCAGATTTATAAACTTGGCCACGTGAATTTTAATGGAAGTGGTAGGTATGTAAGTAATTATTTATCTGTTCAAACCATGTAAGCTTGGTGATGATGTCACAGAATCACAGAATCATCAAGTTTGGAAGTGACCTTCAAGATCATCTAGTCCAGCTGTCAACCCAGTACCACCATAACCACCCCTAAACCATATCCCCAAGGACCACATTCAGATGCCTCCCGAGCACTTTCAGAGATGGTGACTCTACCCCCCCCGGCCAAGTTATTACAATGCCTGAACTCTCTTTCAGTAAAAAAAAATCTCTAATATCTAAGCTGAACATCCCCTGGTGCATCTTGAGGACATTTCTTCTCAACCTTTCACTTGAGACAAGGCAGAAGAAACTGATTCCCACCTCACTACTAACCTGCTTTCAAGTACTTGTAGAGAGCAATGAGGTGCCCCCTGAGCCTCCTCTTCTCCAGACTAAACAACCCCAGCTCCTTTAGCTGCTTCTTATAAAAATTCTGCTCCAGACCCTTCACTATCTTTGTTTCCCTTCTCTGGACGTGCCCCAGAACCTTGTCATTCTTGTCAGGGAGGGCCCAAAACTGGACACAGAATTTGGTGTGCAGCCTCATCATTGTCAAGTACAGGGGGACAATCACTGCCCTGGTCCTGCTAGCCACACTATTTTGCAGTCAGCAGTGTGCTATAAAATACAGTGAAGTTATAAGACATACAAAAGTAATGACAACTCGAAAATTTTAGAAAGGAAAATCTTCACCTGACCTCATTCATGGCATTACAGTCACAGTAAATTTCCTGCATGAGCTTTGTTTTTCACATGGATATTAGTTGTTTGTGTTACAGTAGTGCCTAAAGGTTCAGATGCAATTGCAACCCAAATTATTTCAGGTAAATGAAATCAAGTGTCTGGGAGATTAAAATCTCTGATATGAAAATGTTTCTGACACACTGACTTATAAAAGGTCCTCAGTCCAGCATTTTTTCTACTTTTTGGATAATCTTCATAATGAGCTTCATGGTGGGGTAGTTTCACCACTCTCTGCATGGTCCACCTGGGAAAAGAAGCTAGCAGGACAGGAATGTGTGTAACAGTGTGCATGGGTGGGACACCAAACTACCTCACCTCAGACTGATAATGTTGAAGAAGAAGATGACTGGATTAAAAGCTGTCCAAGGAGTTACATAGATTTTTGAAACAGAAGCAGAGGGACTGGTGTGATGCTGCCAGATGTGGCCCAACAGCACCATGGACCCTTCCTGGGCTTGTCGGTATGGACTCACCACAGGTACATCCAGCTGCTACCATAGCTCGCCCACATCCTCCGCAGGGGTACTCCAGTATCTGTACCCTAGGAATGCAGGTTTACCTCCAGGGGCCTGTCACCCTCCTCTGGGAGGGCAGGCAGGGCACTCAGGTGTCCTAGAGCAGATTTGTGCAAGCAGGGGTTCCCACATGCCCAGGTCAGGGGGAGCCTGCACCACCTGTCATGGACTGTGGTTGGGGGGGCACCTGTTTGGGATTAGTAATACAAAGGTTTTTAGCAGTCATAGAATACCAGGTTGAAAAGGAACTCAGGGATCATCTGATCCAACCTTTCTTGGCACAAGCATGTTCTAGACAAAATGAACCAGAACCCTGTCCAGATGAATCTTAAAAGTGTCCAGTGCTAGGGAATCCACCACTTTCCTGGGGAGATTATTCCAATGGCTGACTATTCTCATTGTGAAAATTTTTCCTTGTGTCCAGTTGAAATCTTCCCAGGAGCAACTTATACCCATCAACCCTCATCTGTTTCGTGTGACTCTTTCAAAAAGGAGGAGTCTCCATCTACTTTGTATCTACCCTTTAAATAATGGAACATACTGATAAGTATTTATTTGTGTGTATAACACTTTGCAACTGTCTGATAATATGATATATCTGCTGTGCTGCTGATATTGATCCTCAATTTATAGTTCACTGATTGTTGATAAATTATATGCTGATAATAAATCAGTAAATTCCTTTGATCCTTGGGTCCATGCCTATTGGACATTTTTTCCCCAGCAACAGTATTCAAGCTATCTGGCTTAAGACTAGCTGCATGAATCATCCTAGCTGTGGAAATATCCCAGCTGCATTGCAGATATTTCTAGTTGGAGTGACTTGAAATACATTGTCACAAAAAATTAAAGTAAAACAAATATTTTCAATTTATGATTATCTAAATTCATATGAAATATGGCATATAGAGACCAAAGTGTGTAGATAGATATTATAGAGAGTTTACTAGTATTTACGTAAGATGACATTGGTAACCTGATTTGTTTCTTCAGACATAAGAAATATAAATAGCATTGTTACATTGGACAGCCCTGTATGTCACGTAAGTAGATGCACTTCCCCTCAATGAGGTTGGCATTTTGAAAACATCTTAAGAATTATTAATGTAGAAGTTCAATTCTGTGTAACACACTTGATCCAACATATACACACTGTGCTAAAGGGCTGATTTGATAGATACATGCAGTGGGAAATTCAAGGCAGATGGCCAAATTCATGCATCTCCCATAGTTCAGCCCTTGAAACCTCCAGAGTATTCAGCCTAATGAAGACTGGCAGTGTCACATCATCACGCTGCTCTTCTCTACTCCCTCATCATTTTTTTCTTAACATTTTTAAGACATATTAACACTTGTTCACTTGCCAGAATGTTCTTTTGAACTTTAAGTAGAAGAGATCATGAAGCTGGCATCCTGCGGAGCTCAGTGTCATTCCAGCTTTTGGATACTATATAAGAGCCAAGGATCTAATGGAAAGAGAGGGGCAAAAGCAAAAGCTGTTGTGTTTTTGTGCCTCTGTTTAAACACACTGCATTATTTACAATGCTCTACTAATGTAATTTAGCTTGGAACATGATCAAAATTAAACTGCACATTTTAAATAAAAACTTGGATTTTGGTCATGTTCCAAACAAAACTGCACTAATAGACTGCTGCAAATCCTGCAGTGAATTTTAAAGAAGGCACTAAAACACGATGACCTTTTCTTCTGCTCTGCTCTGAGCTGTGCTCCTCTCTCCTCCCATAGCATCCTGGATTCTTCCAACCTCAAGGTCACAGTCTGGATGAAAATGACATTTCAAAAGAGTTAATCAGTGTTAAAAATGTTAACAAGACTATTGAGAAAATGAACTATGAAAAATCTCTTTTCTGTTGTTTGAAATGTTGAATTCTAAAGGTGCAATCAATAATGAATTGATAAGGAAGAGAGTTGCAACTTCTGAAAAAAAGTCTGACAGGTACTGCAGTCATAGCACATTTCAGAGAAATGGGAGGCATAGTTATTTTATCCTTCTTGTTCTGATTTTTTTCCCTTTCTTTATTTCAGTAATAGTACCTGTCTGTGCAGCAGCTCTTCCCTTGTCATATTTCAATTACCCTGCATGTAAAGGAATCAGAATATTTGGGGAAAAAACCAGGAGTTGTCAATGTCCTATTTTTATTTTTCTAATTTTTTTTTTTTTGTGCAGGATGTCATGTGATTTACACTGGAAGGAATTAGCATTTACTTGTCAAATTGCTGTTTTTGTAAGTGCCAGTTTGTGAAATCATAGCAAACAACCATTAAAAAAAAAAAAAGATACGAACAGAGACATATGTGTGTATATATATATATTTCCCAGTACAGCCTGAAGTCTTATGGTCAGGCATGTCAAAATGAGTAGTTTACCAGTCTGATTCCTTCCTTTATCAGCTGGACAGACCTGGGCTGAACTTTACTTAGCTTCTTTGCTTAGCACTTAGCACTTTTGCATACCCTCTCTCTCCTTCTCTCTGCCCTCACCCATATGCTACTTTGCACCCATTCTGCTGTTGTTTCATGTGAGAATCTTTAAAAGAAGTTTGATGATGATGAGAAATGTAACTGTACTGACTTTTTCTCATCACCTTGGGCAAGAATAATTTTGAATAATGGTTTTAAATATTCAGCTTTCCAAATATTAGCAAAATTTATAACTTAATCATTGAAAGGGTGTTCCTGAATATAATTACTTTCATATCACCATTAGAAAAGAGACATATTATTTTTTGATCTCGCTTTTAATATGAAAAAAATCTCTATCTTTTAAAATATTATTATCATGCAACTGTTATATTCTACTGAATTTGGTGAAATTGTGAATGAATTTAAGGAAAATCTCAAAACTCTTGTCAAAATTCTTTCTAACAGATTTGTTGGACTATAAGTAATTTTATTGTAACACTTAAAACCCAGTTATTAAATACTTCATACAATGAAACCACATATCTAGATGGGGTCTTAACATGTACAAAGTATGATGGAATTTCACTTAGTGATTTATAACATTTAAGTGATAAAAAACAAAACAAAACCAATCTCCATCTACTCTCTAGCACTTCGTATTAGTAAATCAGAGTCTGCATTTACCGAAGCTCTATCCTTTCCTATCCTTTCTCTTTCCTTTTCCTCTGGCATCTCATAGAACAAGTTCAAGAGAAATTGATCTGAATGTAAGGCAATGAACATTAGCAAGAGATTTGTTTTAGCTCACTTATCTTAAAACCCTTCAAAAGCTGACATTTCCTCAATTTCAAGTGGTTTTCAGAGTTGTAACTTAACTTTATGAATTGCATTGAAAAGTTAGATAAAAAGTGTTAGTGGAAGGTCACATTCCTTTTGTAGTCATTCAATGGTATTATAATAATGACAATTCAGGGATAGTTTCTACAGCAAATTGTTACAGTCAAAAGCAAATGGTACAGCCATTACAGAAAAAAAGCCAATTATTTCTTTTTGCATATAATCTGAGGGTCAGTCTCTTAACTTGTTATAAATGCAGCATCTGAAAAATACTTCCATAGGTTAATGCTAAGGACGAGAATAATTTATTAAAAAAAAAGAATTTAAAAGTTAGCTGTGTTTTTCCCCCACTCAGGGCAACTCATTTTAAGCCAATGCTATAGAAGGTAGTCCCAAATCTTCGTTCACGAAGCCTAGCCATGATAGAAGGTAGTGAATTATCACATGAAGACTTTTTTCATCAGTAACAACAACTTTGTTCCAATAAACATGGTATAGATAATAAAAATAAGGCAGTGACAAGAAAAATGTACATTGTAAAATCTACTGTTCTGGTATAGTTTTAACAAATAGTACTTTAGTATTTATTTCCCTTTTTTACATGCTTTGTGGTGAATCCAGAATCTTTTTATACCTGCAGTAAAAAAAAAAATAAATAAACCAACAAAAAACCTAATCCCTAACTAAAAAATCCCAACAAAATCCAAAACTTCCAAACCAACATATTTTTACTCTCTCTGCATACTCTGTGGAGAACACACTACAATCTGGTCATGAAAGATGCAGCAGAACAGAGTGACTTCAATGGCTAAAAAGAATTCTTTTACACAAGATGAATTATTTTTATTTTAAGAACTCTGTTGGGAGCTAAAACAATAGACTCAGTAAATCAGTAGAAAAATAATTAGAATTACTGTCATCTACAAAGACCCTTTTATTCAGAGATGAAAGTTATTTTCCTCTCTGTCAGTTCAGCTGCACCAGTGGGGAGAAGTGGCTGGCCCTGATGCCCATGGCAGTTGCCAGACCGTGAAGAGGGGAGGCTGGCAGTGCCCACCAAACCTTGATGCTAGTGAATTGGAAACACTATAGTTCTACCCAAGTAGCTGGGCATTCTTAGCCAGAACCAAGCTAAGTAATACTGTCTTAACAAAAATCTATGTTCTAAAATCAGTGGCATTTTCAAGAAGAATTTTGTTTTCAGCTCAGATGTCTGTTTCCCTCTGCACATAGCTGATTATCTATGTTCACTAAGAAACTTATCTTTAGTTTGGTTGTCATTCTAGAGTCTTTATTCTTTAAGTAAGTGGATTCTCTTGATGATTTTCATGTCTGGACTGCAATACATGGTTGTACTTTTTGTCACACTTTGATTTTTCAGTACAAAAAAGGTGAGTTATTTCACTGTAGAATTATTCCAAATTTTGCCAGTCTCTCATTATGGACTGAAGTGAGTAGTAGTGAATATTATCAATTTGTCTGGGTATGAGGGAGGTTCCTTTATTTAAGAAGAAAACAAAAAAAAGAAGGGTAAAAAAGAAAGCATGTATTTTAAAGGCAGTGATTAATCTCATTTGTCTTAACATTAGCAGTCTAAAAATCAGAGTTTATTTCATTTATTTTCAATGTCAAGTCAATGGAGATAATGTCTAGGCATTTCTGAAAAAAAAGTATTATATATTTGCATATTTATATTTTTATATATATATATGTATATATGTAAATAGATAGATAGATGCCGATGATGATATAGATGATGATATAGATATAGATATAGATGATATAGATAGATATAGATATAGATGACATAGATATAGATATAGATAGATATAGATATGCTGTCCTGGGATGGAATGACTCATCTGCTGGAATTGCCCTATTTTCTTGCTTGTCAATAAAGAAAGACTAAACTACAAACTTTAATTAAACCAAATTTTGGATAGCCAGATGGTGAGATAAATCTCCTGCTCTGAGTAAGAATATTAGCAGGTATGCATTGATATGTGAATAGCCACTCTAGTTTTAAATTGTTTGCTGTCAGGACTGTTTGTCAGGACTGTTTTATAGTTCCTTTGTGTTAGCTTAAACACTTCATTTATAATAAAATAGACAAGCATCACGAATAAACTACTACAATATTTTTTTTTTTTATAGCACATATAACACCAACAGTTTTGAATAATGGTTGCCATGCATTGTTCCTTCCAAAGTAAATTATTTAACTATCCCTTGATTTTCCAACATGAAATTTTGACTCCAGCAGGTGGGATCAAAATAAATATATCAACATTGAAAAGGATATCAGGGTAAGAAAAAGTTATCAACTTTTGGGAATATTATGGGAATATAGTAACTCCAAACTGTTCAATGCAGTAAAGATACCCCTGCTCTGTATGATAAACCTCAGGAAGCTGTCTTGTTTATGTAGTTGGAAATTCAATTTTCCCTGTATGCAGAAAAGATAACTCAGTGACAAGGGATTCCCTTCTACTAGCTTCTCTGAACATTTATTTTAATTAAATTGGGTACTGAAAAAAACCTCTATTGTGACTAAATGCTTAATACAAAATTGTATAAACAAGCAATAAGCATAAATTTAGTACTAAAATTTGTATGTTAAACAGGAGAGAGTTATGGGGTGACCTTGACCCCAGACCAAATCATGTGGGTTGACTTACAGCCCCACTGTTTAGGTCTGTTTAGCTTTTTGTATCCACGACATAGAAATGTGGTTACATCCACAACATAGAAATTGTGCTGGGGCCTTTTTTGTGACACCCATATAAAAATTAAGTGGTTTAGACATATTCTCCTCTGCTCAAATTATTTGAAGCAATGTTAACTCCATATTACAGTTGTTATAGAGTGAAATTATAGTCCCTGCAGTGTACTTTGTGGAATGGCAGAAAAATAGGTGGAGTATTCAGATGCATGAACTCTACTGTGTGAGCTGGAAGGAGGCAAACCTGACTCAGCCTCATGCTGTCTGCTCTTTGGAATTGATTCTTGCTGAAAATCGCCTAAGCAGTGTTCATGCTTCCTGACTGAGAGTGCAAGCTGGAGTCATCCAAACACAGCTAACAGTTCTGCAGCATGAACAGTCAAAACCACAAGTTATTAATTGCCTTTTTGTCTTCAGCATTGTAATCACACTTAGCTCAGTTCTCCTAAAGTTTAGAAAAACTAGCATGCATTGGCCCATGAAATTTCAGTTTGTTTCTGCTTGGTGCTTGAGGCTTCACCACCACAAGGAGAATGAGACAGATCTGAGCAAGTTCTTCCTTCTTCCTCAGCATCCCACTTCCCTCCATAACTTCCCAGACAAGATCTGTATATGATAACAAGACCCCAAACAAAACCAGCAACACTTTCCCTGCAGGCTACTCAACACTCTCAGTTAAAGCGGATTTAAAAGCTCCTGTGTTTACACGGCATTTCTACCAAGATTTGTTTTAGATAAAACCACCATTACAAGATGAAATAGTTACATGCAATTTTTACTGGGATGTGACATTTAAATCATATACAATGAAGTTTTATCTAGCATTGGGCAACCTGTTGACATTAGGCAACTCAATTGGGATCCTGATTGAGAGAGTAAATACATTCTGGAGACAGCTTTGGACAATTTAACAGCTGAAACATAATTTAAATGTCTCAATATGGTTAACCAATAACACCAATGGATATCCAAGACATCTTCATGTAGCTGGCAGGTATTCCACACATCTGTGTGTGATCCTATGCTCCAGACCATAAATGAATCCAGGATGTCTTACATGCCACTAGGTGTTTAGGTAGCAGGATCAAATCTTATTTCAGAGTGAGTTTTAGGTTCTGCTTTCTATGGAGCTATGTCAGCCCACAGCTTCTATCATCTGGAGACTCTGCAGTCAGTGACAATACTAAGTCTACAAACTGCAGTGGGAGTTCAGATATGTGGCTGACATTTTACCCAGCCATCAAAGTTTAGGGGTCTTAATAAATAAATAAATAGAAAAGCCTCAGGGAATATTCGACACTGAATCATTGAGTAATATATTGGCAGGACTGAAGATGCAAATCTCTTCCGATATGTTATTTGTCCTAGTAAATCAGAATTACCAATACTATTAAATATAATACTACTCTGCCAGACAGACAAGACTCACACTATGATTAAGACAGCTGACGTAATACTGTTCCAAGGCAAAGAGGTTTTTGTCTACTTATGTATTTAATATGATCCAAATGTGTCAGAGTTTCCACTAGGTGATTAAGTTCTAACAGATTATTCTAAGAAAAGTACCTTAATGAAATTTCAAACACTGTATTCACTGCATATTCAGAATCATCATAAATACTTAAAACTGTTCATTCATCCAATAGGCAACTGGATTTCTCTCTCCAGAAAAAGAGAATTGAACACCAGTCTGCAATCACATTATTAAACACTTCAGATCATGAAAGTACAGTGAAGTGACAATGTTGCTATTCTGCAGGTTATGACTGCAGTCAGACTAACATAGTCAAAACATACTACTTCAAAGATCAACATTTTCTTCAGTACAGAAGACAAGTTGAGAACATGTAAGTGGGACATTTGTCAAAGGTAAATCATTCTGACTATTTGTGACAGGGTTTATTTGATACAAATATCAATTATATGAATTCCATATCACACCCACCAAAACATTAAAATAATATGTAGCTATCAGATTTCATTAACTGCTACAAGATTTTGGATTAGTGTGCAGAAATCAGACTCCCAGCCGTATGTTTTGGGCACAGACTAGAGAACTAGAGTGAGTAGAGGCTAACCTTAAATTATTTTTCTGGTCTTCTATATTCTTGAGTTGCTTGAGAATAGCAAATTAGACATCCAAAAATCAGATTATAATTCAATAAGAAAGCATTAAGAATAAAATGAAATGGCAGAAATTATTTTTTTAGCCTTTCATCAAAGATGTTTGTGTTTGCTTAGGAGAAGGTTTTAGCAAAAATTTTATTTCATATTTTGTTTCTGTTCACACTGTGTTTTTCATAGAAATATTTTTTTCATAAAAATGTTCATTGAGAAAAAAAATGTTAATAAAAAATGTTATAAAACTTCCTTAAGAAGTTTAAGGAGTTCAAGAACATCTAGGGAACCTTACAGCTCACAAGTCCATGGGAGTTGAAGGAACTGGCCAAGGAAGTGGCTAAGCCACTCTCCATCATATTTGAGAAGTCATGGCAAGTTTCCCACAGAATGGAAAAAGTGAAATATAACTCCCATTTTTAAAAAGGGAAATTAGGAAGACCTTGTGTAGGAATCAATACATTTCTAGAAGAATTTATAATGGGAAGTTAGAACTCATTTCACTAGGAAGGCTTTCTGCCTAAGGTGGTGGCCATTTCTCAAAGGCAGTTTCAATGATTCTCCCCCCTCCCAGATTCCCCCACATAGCAAGAGAAGTTCTCAGCCTTGCTCTCTGGTATGCAGAGAGAGAACACATTTACAGACATATACAAGGCCTCCTTGGGCCAGAGATAGTGGGAAGGAGAGAGAGAAGATACAAAAACCTTGGAGGAGGAGAGGCTTTACCTTTTGCCCCGGGGCCCAGTGTGCACACCATCGTAAAAAAGTGGTCTTTGCATTTGAAATAAACATTTTTTTTAATCCTTCCGCTGCCTTGACATTCTTGGGAAGAATGCCTGTGTATGTTTACCTTACACCCAGGTAACTACAGGTCAGTCAGTTTCACCTGAGTACCTGGTAAGATGGTGGAGTAGCTCCTCCTGGAAACTATGTTAAGGCACGTGGAAAATAATGAGGTCATTGGTGACGGTCAACATGGCTTCACCGAGGGCAAATCGTGCCTGGCAAATCGTGCCTGGCAAATCTGGTGGTCTTCTACAGTGGGGTTACAGAAGTGGTGGACAAGGGAAGTGCAACTGACACCATCTACCCAGACTTGTGCAAAGCATTTGACACTGTCCCTTGTGACATCCTTGTCTCTAAACTGGAGAGACACGAGTTAGTAGATGGACCATTCAGTGGATAAAAAATTGTCTGGACAGTTACACTAAAAGTGTAGCGCTCAAAGGCTTGATGGTCAAGTGGGAAGCAGTGATGAGTGGCATTCCACAGGGTTTAGTATTGGAACGAGCACTCTTTAACATCTCTGTTGGTGACACAGACAGTGGGATTGAGTGCACCCTCAGAAAGTTTACCAACAACACCAAGCTGTGTGCTGCGGTCAACACACTGGAGGGAAGGGGTGCCAGGTAGAGGGACCTTGTCAAGCCTGCGCAAACCCCATAAAATCCAACATGGTCAAGTGAAAGGTCCTGCAACATCAGCCAGGGCAGTCTCAAGAATAAATATACTGGACGGAGAACAGTTCAAGACTAGTCTTGGGGAGAAAAGACTTGAGGGTGTTTGTGACGAATACTTCAACATGACTCAGCAATGTGCGCTTGTAGCCCAGAAGGTCAAGAGCATCCTGGGCTGCATCAGAAGAAGCATGATCAGTAGGTCAAGGGAGATGATTCTCCCTCTCTTGCTCTTGTGAGACCCCACCTGGAGTACTGCATGCAGCTCTGGGGTCCTGTGGAGGGTTGACCCTGTCTGGGTGCCAGGCAACCACCAGAGCTGCTCTATCAATCCCACAACTGGACAGGGGAGAGAAAATATAACAACAGGTTCTTGAGTTGAGATAAGGACAAGGAGAGATCACTCCTTGAATACTATCACACGAGGACAGTGAGAAGTGAAAACAAATCTTAAAAACACCATCCCCCCCCCCTCCCTCCTTCCCAGATCTACATTCTTCCCCACAGCAGTGCAGGAAGATGGGGAATGAGGGTTATGGTCAGTTCATCCTACATTATATCTGCCACTGCTCAGGGAGAAGGGTCCTTTCATTGCTCCAGCATGGGGTCTTTCCCACAGGAGGCAGTCCTCCATGAACTCCAACATGAGTCCATCCCACAGGCAACAGTTCCCCTCTAACTGCTCCAGCGTGGATCACTTCTCCATACAGTGGAGTCCTTCAGGCACAGCTTGCTCCAGCATTTGTCCCTCACAGGGTCACAAGACCTACAAAGAAACCTGATCCAGTTTGGGTTCCTCTCTCCATGTGTCTGCAGGTTGTTGCTGGGAGCCTGCTCCAGCACACATTTCCCACAGGTTCACAGACCATTTTCAGGCATCCACCTGTTCCAGTGTGGGTCTCCTCCATGGGCTGCATGTGCATCTCTGAATACCTGTGGACCTCCATGGGCTGCAGTGGGGACAGCCTGCTCCACCATGGGTTGCAAGGGAACCTCAGCTCTGGTACCTGGACCTACTCCTTTCTCTCCTTCTCCACTGACCTTGGAGTCTGCAGAGCTCCTTCTCACATGTTCTCGTTCCACTCTTTCCTGGTCTCAATTACATTTGCGCAGTAACTTCTTTTTTTTCCTTCTGAAACAGGTTATCACAGAGGCATTATTGTCATTCCTGATTGGCTCTGCCTTGGCCAGCAGCAGGTCTGTCCTTGAGCTGGCTGGCATTCATTCTGCCAGACATGGAGGAAGCTTCTATTAAATTTCCACAGAAATCACCACTGTAACCTCCACCCAGACTACCAAAACCTGGCCACACAAAGCCAACACAGGCTCCTAACACAAAAAAGACTTGGGCTTGTTGGAGTTGGATCACCTATGGAGACGAGCTGAGAGAACTGGGGCTATTCAGCCTGGAGAAGAGGCGGCTTTGGGGAGATGTCATTGTGGCCTCTCAGTTCCTAAAGGGAGTTTACAGAAAGATGGAGACAAACTTTTTACAAGGATGTGTAGTGTCAGTACAAGGGACAATGGCTTTAAACTGAGAGCAGATTTAGATTAGGTATTGGGAAGAAATTCTTTACTGTGAGGATGGTAAAACACTGAAACATGCTGCCCAGAAAATTGTGGACTCTCCAATCCTGGGGGCATTCAAAGCCTGGCTGGATGGGGCTCTGAGCAACCTGATCTAGTGAAAGGTTCCATGTCCATAACAGGGGTTTTGGAGTTAGATTATCTTTAAGGTCACTTTCAACTCAAACCATTCTATGATACTTTGATTCTTTAGAATGGCATAGGCCATTTCGCATTCTGTTGTTCAAGCATTCTAAATAAGAAGTATGGTATGATCAGATCTTGTCTTTCTTGGCTTAATTTGCCAAGTTATATGAAATATAAACATTAAGAAAGGAATAGAAAAGTGGCTGTTGAATTCCCTAAGCTGAATAATTACATGCATGCAAGTATGTATGAATCTTTTAGCTTGGAAAGTACAACAGAGAACTACGAAATAACTTGTGATATATGTAAGTGGTGTGGGGAATATTTTTTTTCTTCAGACTGCAAACTCTTTCACACATGTACAAATGATGTTACAATTAAAAGTCTGAGGTCAATCAAAAGAGACTTCAGAGCCCTGAGAAGAATGCTAAAAAATTTAGGAGCACAGATAACATTTTCTTCAACCTTCACAGAAATGAGGGAAGACTTTGGTAGAAACAGATGAGACCAATATATCAATAGCTGACTGCAGGACTGGAAGAGCCTTTGGGAGATAAAGTATGTTGAGGCCTTATGTGATCCCTCTGACCTGATGAGGAAAATGTATATGTGGGATATAGATAGGTTGGAACAGTAGGAAATTTTTAATGGGATGAAATTTAATGAGTCAAAATGTCAGATCCTGCACCCAAGACAGAGTAATGCCTGACATAAGTATAAATTGGGAGAGGAGTGGCTGGAGATCAGCCCTGCGGGAAGGGGTCTAGGGGGGCTGGCTGACAACAGGCTCAGTAGGAGTCAGGAGGGTGCCTTGGCAGCCCAGAGGGCAAATCACATCCTGAGGTGCATCAAGCACAGCATCACCAGATGAAGAGGGGATCATCCCACTGTGTTCAGTGTTGGTGCAGTCTCACATTGAGCTCTCTGTCCAGTTGTGGGCTCCAGAGCGTCAGAAGAATGTGAATGTCCTTGAATGTGTACAGAGGAGGTCAACAAAGCTGGTGATAGGGCTGGAATGAATGTCCTATAAGGAGCAACTGAGGACTTTGGATTTGTCTAGTTTAGAGAAAAGGAGGCTGAGGGGTGACCTTGTTGCTTCCTTCGTAGGGGGTGTAGAGAGGGAGATGATGCTCTCTTTGTTATCCAGAGACATGTGGAAATGGTTCAGAGCTGCATGAGGGAAGACAGACTGGACGTTAGGAAGCAATTTTTCACTGAGATGGTGGTCAAACATTGGAGCAGGATTCCTAGAGAGGTGATCAATCTAGAGTGGTGATCAATGGCCCAAACCTGTCAGTCTTTAAAAGTCATTTAGGCTACAGCCTTGATAACATACTTTAACTTTTGGTCAGCCCTGAATTAGTCAAGCAGTTGGACTAAATCTTCGTTGTAGGTCCTTCCAACTGAAATATTCTATTCTATTCTATTCTATTCTATTCTATTCTATTCTATTCTATTCTATTCTATTCTAATGATATTCTGTGACATTCTATGACATCCTATGACATTCTATTCTATGACATTCTATTCTGTGACATCCTATGACATTCTTTTCTATGACATTCTATTCTATGACATTCTGTGAAATAATTCAATAGCAGAATTAAACCAAAGAAAATATTTTGATATAATTCTTAATGAAACTGTGAAGCTCTTTACCAAAGATCTTTTTGATACCAGCAGTATAAATTGATTCAAATAGTTTTAGACCTTTTCAATTAAGAGGACATTATTGATAACTACAAACAGTGGTTGGCTGAGTGCGATATTCAGGTCACAAAACTTGGCTAGTGAAGATAGCATATGCAAAAGGAAGTCTTAAACTACACTTGGTCTTGTTTTTATACTTGTCTTAAACATATGATGCAACATCAGACAAAGAACACTGAGCTAGAAAGAACTTTGGTTTGATTTGCTTTGGAACTTCTATAACACAAATTATTCTCACTAAAATGTAGGATTTTATGTTCCCAGTCTAATTTGTACATTTGAGTCTATAATGCAGGTTGCTGAAGAAATCTTGGAATTAAGTTATGCTATATATCTGTTCTATATATACATGTTATATAGATATATAAATAGATATATAATATATACGTTATGCTATATAACATTATGTTATATAACATTATGTTAACTAAGTTATGCTATATATATATGGCCTTAGTATATGGGTCTATATAAAGGATAGTCTCTTGTCTTTCTTTTTTCTTTTCTTCTTCACTCTCACAATTACCCTTTCCCTTCCTTCCCTTAAATACCTTTAATATTAGTCAAAGAGAAAGGAAGGTAAATTATTACATATCTCCTCTTCAGTGTAACACAAGATTTTCTTAAAAATGCTGCTGCCCAAGTGCTGCAGGGAGACATGGATTTTAATAAACCATTAGAGCATGCAGAATTAGTAAGATATTAATCCAATATGGATCACATACAGACAATGTATAATATATTGGGAAAGACTGCTAAGAATAATAAAAAACCAAATTATCAAAATGGAGATGAAGATTATGGTGAATTATCTTAAAAATTACAAAAAAGTAGAGGTGCCTGGCCATGTCTTAAAATAAGACATAGATACAGGTGTTTTACAATAACAGGTCAAAGGAATACATTCATCTCATACAATAAGTACTTGTTTCCTGGGGCAACTTCAACACTGATGTTACTTCGATTGATACAAAAACTAAAGTGACACCAATCCCACCACCAGCCCTTGAATTTGATGTCCTAATTTGCTTATATTAAAAGACCACACTAATAACTTAGCTGGTGGATTTAATGTCTTTAATGACCCTGATTCTGAAGTGCATTGAGAAATAAGATATTCCACTGACATTAGTACTTGTTGTTGCCTAAAAAATTGGGAGCCAAAAAACTCACCAGGCTAATTTAGTAGAGTTAAGATGCAGAACAGGTCTTTAATAAAGGCATTCTGGTGTGAGGAGTACGATAGAGGCGCGCACCCGTGTCCAGTGGTTCTACAATTATCTAGCATTATCCATCCAATCCCAGAACTATGCACGCCCCAGGCATACCTCTCCAGGATTGAGTCGGGGGGTCCCAAGACCCCTTTCTTCCTCATCTTCCTCTTCTTTATGGCATGTACTGTCTTTGAAGCTTCTCCAAGGTTCTGGGCTTGAAGGTTGCTTTGACTGTGATGGTATCTTGTTCAGCGCTGGGGTGCGTATGTTTTAAAGAGAATGTGTTTACTATAGTCTGGCCTTGAAAGGAGCCTAAACAAGCGTAAAGAATTTAGAAAATTCCATATGAAATGAGGGAATCCCTATTTGGGATGTTTGGTAAGTGTTAATTACTATTCTAAAATGTGACAGACTATACAGTTACATTAAAATATACAAAAAGCTAAAAAATCCTAAAAATTCAAAGGCATCAGTTGAAATACTGGAACATCAGTCAGAAGAATCATAGAATCATACAGTCATAGAATCAGTTGGGTTGGAAGGGACCTTCGAGATCATCAAGTCCAACCCTTGATCCACTACCGCTGCGGTTACTAGACCATGGCACTAAGTGCCACATCCAGTCTCTTTTTAAAAATCTTCAGGGACGGAGAATCCACTACTTCCCTTGGTAGCCCATTCCAATGTCTGACCACCCTCTCTGTAAAGAAATTCTTTGTAGTATCTAACCTAAACCTCCCCTGGCACAACTTGAGACCATACCCTCTTGTCTTGTATTTTTTTTTTTTTTAATTATTTCCAGGGTATCTGCACTTCCTATTATTATCACAATAAAAGCGGGGGGGGGGGGACACACGTTTCTGCAAACATGGGAGGAAGGGAGGGGGCCAGGAGAGGAGACAAGGAATGACACTCAAAGCCCAGACAGTTTGTGTCCCTCTGCAAAGATCCGTTGCATTTGGCACAGGGCACTGGCCAAGGGTGTGTCCCCACCGTTACACCAGCTCCACTCAGACCTCTCTGAGCTGCCCCTGTTCTATGATTCCCCATCGTCATCCTCATCTCCTGCGTCTTCCTCCAAGAACTCTTCTTCCTTGGCTTCAGAGTTGGCATCATCTTCCAGGGTGATGCACTGCCCGCTGAGATAGACTGGCCCAGCCCCACACTGAAGCACGACTGTGATGGGACGGACCAGCTCCAGAGCTTTGGGGCTGATCATGGGCAGCACTGAGCTCCGCAGTGCCGCGATGGGCACCGACCTGTGCTCCTCGGAGGCGTTTTTGGAGTCCACAGCCACCACATGCAGCTCGTCCCTGGCGTCAGCCCCCAGGCAGATCGTTCTCAGCAGCACCAGATGCTCCAAGAAGTCATTGCCCTCCTTCACCACGGATCTCTGGGCGCCCGTGCCCAGCTGGCAGCCCCACAGCTCAGCCACGGGCCTCTCCTCCGACAGCAACCGGGAGAAGGGAAGCGGGGTGTCCATCCCCCATGGCAGATCTGACACCAGTGACCAGCTCCCGTGGGACAAACAGCAGAGAAAACAGCACCCAGAGAGCAGCCAGAAGTGGGATGTTTACAAGTACTTGAAAAGAGAATTGCTCTTTAAGAAATAAGTAACACTTTATGGCACATAACCAGACCCTGAAAGTTATTACTAACTTTGCATCAATGTTATATACTTGTTTATATACAGTAACTTCAGTAACATTGGCATCAGTAGAGAATTTATCTAAGGATCCCAGGGTTCAGATGCTAGTCAGAGTTCGTTGACTTCTTGACGTAACTAACACAGATTAAGGACCTTTCACTTTAGAATTTTGGATTTCAGAAAAGATTGCCTCTATTTTTAAAGTGATAGTTTCATTGTTATTAATAAAATGGTTTTTTAGAGCCACGAAGAAGGTCTTAAAACTGGCTTAACTGGAAATGACTTATCCTTCAACAGAAAAATAGGAACTGCCTCTTGCTGGCTTTGCTGAGTACAAAATACTAACATGTACATCAAGTGCTTTCACTCATTATCTGATATAGTTTTGTCCTCACTCAACGTTCCTCATATCCAAGTATTTAAAATTTTCCATTATGTAAGAATATATCTGTGTGACACAATGCAGTGTAAAGAAATAAGCTATTTCTAAATCACTCATCTTGAGTACTAGAAACTCTATAAACATTAGCTTGTCAATGTTTAATAAGATTTTGTTCAAGGATACAGAAGTGAGTGAATACGCTGGTTTATTATTTTTTATATTATGTGATGAATTAGGCTTTATGAAGATTATATAGTAGATATTGAGACAATGAAGTTTGAATATCTGGCCTAAAAAGCAAAATGCACTAGATATCAAACTTTAATATTGAATTTTTGTTGATTTAATGACATTGAAAAAACCTGCTTTTTTTCTAAATGCAGGTGAAAGAGTTAAAAATAAATTCATATGAAATAGGCAGGCAATGTCTACAAGATTTGCAAATCCAGCTCTACACAGACAACAGATTTAGATATGTAAGTCCAAATTTCAATAGGCCTTCTATTTTAGGGGTGTTACCCGTCCCAAATCAGTCATGCAAGATTTTCTGATGACAAAGTATTAAACACTTGTTTTAAAATTCATGTCATTAGAAGCATATGCTGCAATCAGACATTTCCTGTTCATGAAAATACATATAATTAAAAACAGAAAAAATTGTATCTGTCAGCTGCCAGATGTGCTATTTGCTTATACAGTACATACTGTAGACAGGGTGAGAAGGATAAGTTATGTTATTTTGTCTTTTTACAAACTCTCACTTTTAGGATTCTTGAAAGCAGTCATCTTCCTAACAATCATCATCTCAGAGTTGCAAGAATACACAATTCTCTAACCTCTAGTGGCTTAGATTATAATACTTTAGGTGCTATGCAAAATCGTCTTCACTGTTGTTTTTCAAAGCAGTAAGAGACTGTGGCCATGACAGACTGTGGGTGACACGGCGCCTTCATCAAGGAGAAATGCACGGCAGACTAGATCAGCCACAAGGGAAGGGTAGTGTGTGCAGCAAGACCAGGCACAGAGCACTTGTCCATATTGTCAGAAGCTGTGAACTCATTATACTAGAAAGGAAGATCAGATTGTGAGCTATAATTGGGCACTTTTAGAATGAGATCTTGCACTGGTCTGAAATGCAAAGACTTTATGCCCTACTGATTTTATTTTGACAGTGAATGTATCTCATAGGCTTTCAGTTTGGGAATCCAAGCTGCTTCATCTTCCTGAATTTCAACACTTTTCCAAGTTTGGTGGTGTTTTAACAACATCTGTGTTACTTGCCCATCTCCATATTCATAGGTTTCGTATTAATTTTAGGCTTTAAGTACATAATTTCTTGAATGATACAGTTATTGCCACTAACTGTGTTTTCTTTGAATCTTTAGTAAAGACTTTACAGTGAGATAACTGAAGAGATTAGCCTCAGTTATTAATTTGTAGCCTGAAAGAAATTCATATTGGCTTCCAACTCCTTGTAGTCTTTGATCATCAGGTTGTATGGAAATATCACTATCAGCAGTTAACATTGATATCCTATTACATCCACATTCAGTCACACACTGCCAACCACTCCCTACATGGCAGTCCAGAGGTAAAACACACAGCTAAAAGTAAACACTTCATAATGTTTAGACACATTCAAATCTCCTCCTCAACGTTTGAAAGAGTTCCCATAAAAGGAAGTTTGAATAGTGACTTAGTTAAATACGCACATCAATATATTGACTAAGAAGAGGCAAGGTTAAGATTTACTTCACAAAAAAAGCAGTGCTCCACCTGGGAATCCAAAAGCTGTGAGGAGGAACATGATGTACTTCATGCTAATGTAGATCAAATATGACAAAAAAAATTTCATCATATTCTAGACATCAACGCATTCCAGGAATCTCCTGGATTGCTTAATCCCTGCTCTGTTGTCCCTTCAAAAGTTGTCAGGGTCTCCCAAGAGAACCAGGGCTTGTGAACATGAGACCTCTCCTATATGTCTATAGAGGGTCTCATCTGTTTGGTCTTCCTGGTTGGGTGGTCTGTAGTAGACCCTCACGATAATGTCACCAATCCCTGCCCTCCATCTCAGCTGGTTCCTCATCCATCCCCAGGCGAAACTCCATATACTTCTTATGCTAACCCTGGCTTCTAGTGAGGAACTTCCTAACTCCTCAGGAAATACTCTATAAAAAACAAAGTTTAAAACTCAGGAGATCAGTGCCCACTTGTTACTCCAAACTGAAACTAAAGACTAATACTTCAAGTTTCTTGCGAAGCTGTGTTTCAGGATTGGACTTGAAATATATTCTAAGTTATTGATAATTGTTTAATGTGTCTTTCCAAAGTAAAAAAACAATGAAGGAAAATCTTCTTTGAAACTAGAACAATATTAACTGAATTCAAGAACCAATAGAATGAAAGACAAAAGTTGAAAATTTTCTGATATTCATGGTTTTACTGGATTGTCTTTTGTTTTCATTCATGGGTACTGACCTTAATTTATTCCCAGAGGGTACTGTGTGTACTTGACAACTGTGGTTATGGAAAAAAGAGTTATTCGAGAGGACAGGAGGTTGTGAAACCAAGAATCTTGGGATCTATCAGAATGAACTCAATAGCACCAACAAAATAATTTTCTGGGGAAAACTAGTTTGATATGAAGGTGATTTTTTTTTTTTAGTTTTGCTTTGTTTTGTTTTTAATTCTGTCCTATCCCACCCTATACTTGACTTACTCTATTAGAATAATTGGTCTCAATAGAGAAAAGGAATAGAGTAGGACAGCTTGGATGGGTCCTGCATTAGGCATCCAGTATGATGCGCTGTCTGATGTATTTCACTCAAGAAAAAGACACAGAGAAATCTTGATGTCCCTGCTTAAATGCAAGGAAGATCTGTTCTGTGTAACTGTTATTTCACAACTATGTTTTTCTTTTCTGTGGGTTTGTTTGGTTCTGTTTTTCAATAGTCACACTTTTTGGAAAATTAAACAGATATAAATAAATATAGTTTGCATACCTATTTTAATTTTGATTGTATTGCTCTTGCTACAAAGTTACATTACTACCTGGAGAACTCATTTGTCACATACTCTTATCCTCAGGCTTTTACACAGAAGTGGATGCTTTTTCTGTGACACTTTCACAGCAGAGTTCAGTGACATTCTTCTCTCACACTTATGAAAGGCTATGGAACAACTTGCAAAACTATGGAAAACACACTGTAGTCTCTCCTGCAAGGTTAAATGCTACAGGACATCCAGTTTTGACATTCTTCTATTATTCAGTTTGACTAAACAGCTTTAAATATGTCAACAGGTTTATTCATTAAATTACACAAAAGGAATTTAATTGATTCAGTACAGTTGGTAGTTTAAAAATATACACACTTCTGTTATAACTAGTTAGTCAAAAATGTTGTGTAGTCAAGGATTCTGTGTTTTTAAACTGTCTTGCTTATCCATTCTGACAGTATTAAACGTAAACTCCTGCAATATTAGTAAATTAACTTTTACTAATCCTACTTATAAAGAGATTTACTGCTGAGTGGAGAGATCAAAAGGTTAATTCATCAGAGGAACGTTCACTAGCTATTAGCAAAATTTATAGGTTAGTACAATTCTAGATATTAATCAGTTCATTCTGATTTTTATATAAAACAACATGTTACAGTATGCCACTGCAACCTCTGCTTTCAGGGAAGACCTTTCGAGGTTGGATTATTATGCTGTAGCAAAAAATGCTTGACTAGTCTCAACAGACTCAACACACACTACTGTTTTGAGATTGCTGAGAAATCCCTGACTAATTTTTCTAGGATCTAAGCTCTACCTCCGTACCGCATGAATTGCTTATTTAAATGAATTCAAACAAATTGTAAAAATAAATAAACCAAAACTACATGCCAGGATGCTTGTCTTGAATGGTAAAGCTACTTTACATAAACACATGTATATGATTTAGGAGTCTAATCCTGATGAAAAATAACAACCTAAAGGTCCTAAATCACATGCACACTTTTGAAAATATTGCCTATAACCACTCAAACATGAGTTCTCTGAGATGATCTGCTTCTCTAGGTTACAATTCTCTACATCAAAAAATCATTGTATTCAGGTTGGCTTTTGCAGGTGAGGACTGTAATTTAGAATTGCAACAATAGTGATTATAAATTGTAACTGACTTCAGGATGCTAATGATATGCAGTCTTCATCCATGCCATGGTAGAATATAACTTGTCCGTGGACAAATCTTGATACTTTATCCTTAAAACATTTATTTTTAAATGAATAAATAAGATAAACAGATCTCATACCTGTATTACTGTAGCTTACTTCTACTAACAGGTCATTCCAGGAATTACCTAACAGAAAAAGCTGTTTATGCAGTATTGAAACACTCAATGGAACTATAACACGGCAATAATAAGTGTATTTTTTTTTCTGAGTATTTAAGGCATCAATAGGAACAACAATTCTCAGAACAATCAGTTTGTTCATATTTCAGCAGTTCATAGAGGTTTCTTATGAAACTGAGACTTCACTGGGCTTGTCCACAAAGAAATAACCTGTAATCCTAGACAAGGCAAAGAGAGAAGTGCTAAATGACAAACAAATAAAAGATACAGTGTATACCCTTTCATAGAGAAGCATCTAAACCTTAAATGACAGTATTTTTAAACATTTTAAATTACATAGTACGTGTGGATCATTCTGCCTTTACCCAGGGCTGGGTTAATGTTATGACCATACCAATGTGCATTTTGTTTCTGCGTATATCCCTATCTCTTAGCAGAATATATGTCCATGGACACCCAAGCATACTTTAAAACTGGCTCTGTTTAGGCAACTCAGATTACAGATAGAGTGTGGGAGACCAGGAGAAGAGTGCTGTGGAAGATTGTGTCTACGAGCAATGGAAGGCAAATATAGAAATCTGCAAAGAGATTTTTGGAACACCGGAAGAATGCACCTTTTCTACCTTTGTTTAATGAGTCGGACTGTTAAAATATTTTATACTCATCATTGATGTTAATGTTGAATGTTTGAAGTGTTATTGCCTTATAATATCCCTTTGATTGTTAGTTTACCACATGTCCCTCAGTGCTTGGTACCTAAATTCGCACCCTTGTTCGTGATCGGTTCAAAAATGCTGCATTGCAGTATCTAATTAATTAGTAATCCCTTGTTTGTATATCTCTGCCCTTATTCTCCCTCCATTGGTTTGTATTTGTATGCTCCTCCCAAAATCCTCCCCTTTTTCCAGTACCTTCCCTCCTAATCCTATTTAAATCTGGTTCTCCCCTCAGTAAATGACAATTTTTTGCCTCTACTTCGAAGTGGTCGAACCCTCTTTCCTAACAGGTCTTGTCAGTAGAGGAATCTGGGTTGATTTGTATCCATCTCTACAGACACATTCATCCACTCTCTGAGGAACTAAAATCTTAAGCACTTTGTCAGTGAATTGATAGCTTTTAAGCTCTGCATATCCATCCATAAATTCAGAGTAGGTTCTGGTTCAAATAACCTATATTCAGTCAAAAACACTTCAAAAAAGGAATATTCTAGTTGAGCTCCTCAATGTTTTTGACTTCCAAGAAATTTTTGTCTTGGGTCTCATTCTCTGCAAGACCAGAGATAAATGGAAACAAAGTAGACTCACATATATAGATGAACTCTCACAGATTAATGAGGTGAAATCATTGAAACAGCTCACCCAACAATACAGGCTTCAGAGATGAGGTTTTCATAAACATTATTTTGAAAGACATACAGCAATCCATGTCCAAGCGTGAAAACAAATTGCAAAGACTCCAAAATAACCAGGCAGAGTTAAAGGGCAAATTACTAGTCTCTGTGCAGTGCTAAGTAGTATGAAAAGAGGTAAGTCACAGAACATAAAAATAAGAAACACAATTTCTGATGAGATGACTCCTGGGCAGATACCTCCTACACTGCACACACCATCACCTCCTTTTCATCAGTGAGTGCCAGAAGAAAATAATCCCTCTGTATTGCAGTAATCAGTAATAAAATGAGAATAATGAGGCCAACATCCTGTGAAAAATGGGAACAGGAAAATAGGTCACCATAAACATAATTTTCTGGTGTTTCTAGCATGTGGAAATTCTGAACATATAAATATATAAACTTATACAAAACCTTTGACATGATGTTATTTTTGATAAACACCAAATCCATTATATTCTGAAAAGGAATTCTGCTATTTTCTTTGTACAAAACTACATTTATGCAAGAAAAAATTAAAGCATCTCTCCCAATGCCTATATTTATGAAGGCTCTATTTAGTCATTAGATTAGTAATAATGTAATGGGAAAGGGAAACAACTAGATTTTAAAGAAACACCACTGTCCCATAGTAATAAGAAAATAACAAGTTGCAATGAGAGAAACACAGACCATATTTAAAAATTGGGGGAGAAAACAAGACAAAGAACAAGAAGAAAACCCACATATTTGCTTCGTAGTATGTATAACACTGCAGTATTTGTAGAAACACTGTTGAAAAAAAATCCTGAGTGTAAACATATAGAGGTGTTTAGGCAACACCAAAAAATAAAAAAGGCGCAAACTCAAGATAAGGAAAATTTGAACCACTGTAAGGTCAACATAAATTATGCCCCTTAAAAGAAACTGAACCCAGTAAACTTCATGATCCTTGGGAGATCGGCAGCTGCTGTGGTTCCTTTTTCAAGATTCAGCCGGTAGCAAAATTGAGCATATTTCCCCAACGCACACATACCAGTAGACATAATTGACCACCAGCAGATAAACATAGCCAGTGCCTTTAAATGCATCAGATACACACAAACAGCACTCATACAAATGACATAAATGTCCTGATCTTCTCCAGGCTGGCCCAGACCTGCTCCCTCAAATATCCAGCTCCAAGATTGCACAGACAGACTACTTCCCAACTACTCTGACTTGAGTCTGCTAGCATCTCACACACACAAAAAAGAGGATGAGCACTCATATAGTTCTCTGTGAGGACAGAAACAGGAATTTACCAAGAGGGAGGACAGATCATGCATGATCAGGGACAGGATTCATACAAGTGTAATGAATTTCAGCTTATTTACATGAGACTGCCCCCTATAATTGCCCCTCTCCATTTTTTCTTGTATTTTATCCTTCTCCTAAGCAGCCTATAATAAATCTAGCATACTCCCATAATCCCTTCAAGTATCCCCTAAAAAGTTTTACACACTTGCAATGATTCACCTTAAATATCCTATAGGAAGTTTACTCTTTCATGCCAAATCCAGGATACTCTCATTTCCATTCTGACCTATTAAAAAGTTGTGGTTGATGTTTCCACGGTCACCAGAGGCCTGGTGCCTTTAACAGTCTGTCCACAGCTCCGTTTTTCGTTAACTACTGCTCCCTTAGTGGTTTTATATCTGTGTCTTTAGTCTTTGTTGCTTTTCCTATTCCTTATCATGGCCTTTTAACCAAATGTTCTTACAAAACAGGCGTTCTACTTTGCAGCTATCCTAACATTCAGGGGTAACCCTCTCCTTTTCCCCGTCTCTCACTTTCTCTCTGAGTAGAATGATACGTTTGGGAGAAATTGAAAAGTGAGCATAAGGAAAGAGAGGAAGGACGTATTCTGTGACGTACATCTTGCAGCATACCTATGTCCTTTTGGTATTCATCAAATTTATTCTTAAATTTTCTGAACCTTTCAGGAATAAAGACCACTTTAAAAGATGTATTGGAGAGGCATTAGCTGTCCTCTTCTTTTTAATAATAAACAACAATGCTGAACATTTGCTGCTGGTGAGTCAGAATATATAAATATTGAATTCAACAGTTGCAATTTCAGGAAGTAACTAAGAGATGACATTAATGACCTTGAAAGGGCAGATTTCAAAAACAGGGAAACATTGCTTTCATTTTCACTGATACAACAAAGAGAAAAACAGTATCTTTGCATGCAGAGAAACATAAGACACACCAGCAAGCTAAGACCATGTAGTGAAAAGGTGGAATGATAGTAAGACATTAATGGTAATGCATTTTGGGTGATGGTAAATTATTGCCTGGTGAAGCCAGCACTGAGTTAAGTAAGTTATTCTAGTTAAAAGCAGTAAGTAGAGCTAGCTAGAAAATAGTGCTTTGTTTTACTAACAGTTTTAAAGTTCCAGATTTATTTTATACTGCTTTGGAATGAAAGCAAAGCCTTTTAAATGCTACTGTAAAGTGGAAACATGTCAAAATTTTTGCTTCATGTTGAAAAGGTCAACTTTTTGATGCAAGCCTTTCTCTCTTGATCAAAACATTTACACTGAAAATATCTCTGGGTTGTTTCTAAAAAGTATTTGTGGCTTCAGCAAATCATCTTGCTCAAATGTGATAGTTCCTAAGTAGCCAAAATAGTGAACTCTGGTGTTTTAGAGATTTGTGTTTCCTTGCTTCTTAACTCCCTCTAATGCATCCACCATACTGCATGTAACATCTTTATTTAGAGACAGAACACTTTGGTTGGTAATTTTCTCTCCTGTATATCTGTCCAAGTGACTGGCTAACTTGCTGCTACCAGAAGAAATGGATAATCACAGAGTTCTCCCAATTTTTATTTCCAAGAGCAAGAAATTTAGTCTCCCTCTTTAACAACCTATTAGGGGTGTGGAGCAGTGTGTCAAGGAAGGACTTATTTTTGAGTTTGGGAAGGGGGGTTGTTGGTTATTAAGGCTGCTGAGAACTTATCAGGGGTGACTGTAGGACAAGACAGCATGATCACACAAATTATCCCACAAATTAGTGGGATAAAAAATTGTGAAGAATATTCTTATTACATCATTACTAAATCCATTATTATGCCTTAGAATTGTGTATTAAGAAAATAATTTCACTTGATTTGATTTGATTTATGCCCAAATGTTATTATAATATTGCAAAAGCACTGAAGAAAATAATGACTTCTGGATTTTGCTTGGCAGAAGGTAGGTGTAATAAACATCAATCACAGTACAGTTATGGGAAAGGTATTTGTATTTCTGTACCACTCAGAGCATTGATATCTCTTCATCTTTTACGGACAATATTTGGCTCCCTGAAGAAAGCAGCTAAGTGACATAAGCACAGAGATATCTATATAGCAGGTCTTATCTGACAGAGACTTTCTGAGAAATGGTTGATTGTCTCTTTAAACACCAGGAACTAGATAGTATCAGAATTACAGCTTAATACCTCAGTTAAATCTATACCACAGTGTAATGACATATATTGCACATATACATTGCCTAAATTATATAAAACCACACAAATGTCCCTGACTGTATTTAAATTATAACTGTGGCAAATCAACATTTCTGTAATGCAATTTTTATTGCTTTACCTAGCCATAAAATTTACTCTTCTTGTAGAAAAATGTCTATCCTCAGTAAACTTACTTTTCAAAACTGGAATGGGAAAAAACAAAACAAAACAAAACAAAACAAAAAACCCACCACAGTAAAAAAAAAAAACCAAACCAAAACAAAAAGACCCCAGCAGAATCAGTGGCTTATGGTCAGGACAGACAGTGGGAAAAGTTTTTTTCATAATAAGTACTTGAACCAGTTAAGCAGCCCAAAAGAATACTTTGTTGGCTTTTGTGCCACCAGTAAAACATTTATCAGGCAAGAGGCACAAGGAAGACCTGTCCAGAACCTGGAGGGAGAGTAACACACTCTGAGAGGATTTGGGAAAGTTTATACTCTTGCTTCAAAGAACATTCAATTATTTTTATGAAACAAAATAGCTCTGAGTGAAGATTAAGGGAATTTGGTTGTGAATGTCTATCTACTACAGAAAAGCTTGGTGGATGGACAAGGAAGAGATATGAATACACATTAATGCCCCATAACCCTGCTTTTGGTTATTATGAGAGAAGAATCTCTTTCCTCATAATTCCAGACTCATTCAGGAAATAAATTCAAAATAGTTTGTAGGATATAAAGAAACATTTTCATCTATTTCTATGTATATAAACACACACAATCATGTCACTGGTAGTATCTGAAATAGCAACCTAAGTGTTCTCTAACTAAACACAGACAGCTCTCAGGTGTAGTCCCTAACAATGTAGTGATCATATTAAGACCAGCCTCTCCCCAAGCTCTGTGTTTCAGTTATATTTAGCACAGCAGTACTTCTGTGAGCTTTATATATAGGAGAGAAATCTGATTTTCTCTTGCTTATTGTCAACACTGCATGCCATACAGCAGCAAACTAACACTTCACACAGGTGGTTTTTTTTATTAGGCCAGATGATGAAACAGCAGCTTTCAATATAAATGGAGAAGAATGGTGCATACCTTAGATACAGCCCAGAAACAAGCAAATCAAAGAATGCTTCTTCAGCTCAGCTTCCATGTGTTCATTTTCAGCAGATCTGTGAGGCATTGCAAGCTGACAGGTGAAATCATTTGCCTCATAGATCATGAATGGAGCTACAGTAAGATGAATTGCATGCAAAAGAGCAGACAAAAATCAACAATACATGACATAGTGAAGCAATGAGAATTCTGCAGTAGATTAGGGTACTCACTGGAAAAAAAATACAGCAGCTGCACTTCAGAATATAACAGAAAGAGATATGATAAACTAAACCTTAGATGAACTTTAAATACATGAAACTGTGCTATATGAAATATAATAGAAGATGACTACTAGTTCCAGAAGGTCAGTGATTCCTGAAAGTATTCCTTTTAAAGAAATGTCAGTCTAGCCTGTTGTGTTAACACTGATTCATAGCCATTTTGTTAGCAGTTGTATGCATATTGAGATACCTTTACCAGTGTCCATCTCCTGTACAGGAATGGAAGAGATGGTGGAAATACTATTTTAATCTGAAACACTAACAGAACATGTAAAATGAAAATCCTAAGACTTCGTTCAGCAAAACATCTATATATTCTGTTTAGTCACTTTCATTGCCCATTTTCTGTAAACTGATATGTCTAATTTTACTTCTACAGAGAAGTTAGTTTACTTCAGTTTCTGTCAGAATAAAGCATTTATTTGTTTACTGTAGTGTAAATCCGGAAGTGGGACAATCCGTTTTTGTCTGGACTGAGGTATGAAAGAGCGCTTTGGAGCTGCATTTAAGAACCGCTAAAGACAAAGAACAGCATTCTTCAACTCTACATTCTCTAGGAAATTGTGCTGCTACTTCTATATATGCTGCTACTGCAGTGATGCTGGAGTCCATGCTTCTAGGGAGGTGACTGTATGTGCATCCATTGTTCATGTTCAACGCATCATCTGCATGGTTGGAGCAGTATCATGTCCATGTCAAGGCTTTCGTTTAAAACTTATATCTGAGAAAACTAAAAAGCTTAAGTCACTGTGAAAAAAACCAGAGAAGCTAGTGTTATTTTTCTGTATTTATAAAATGTAGCATTGGAAGATGACTACGTTCCTGTTGGAGATGGTGGAAATAGAAGTCCTTTTAAAATCAGAACAAATTTTACTCTCGTCTTTCCAGTCCTTCCTCGAACAGGCAATCAGACATTCAACCACACACAGCCTGGTCATGAGTCTAAGCACTGTGAGCAGAAGTGTTGTTCTAAATCCTGAACACTCTCACACTGCCATAGCTTTGTGGGCAGGACTCGTGCCTTGTAAAATGTACCCTTTTACCAAGTTGGGCATCACCCCATCTCAGAGAGGGCAGTAAGGCAGGTCAAACTGAGGGGGAGGAGGTCAGCCCTTCAACAGAGCAAACACAGGCCAGAGAACCACCCTGAAGGGGACAGAAGGACACATGACATCATGCACAACCACAGGGTGAGGCTCCACAACCGTGGCGCTGGGACCAGGGTGGTGGAGCAGCTCTGAAGGCAAGGCTCTGAGGTGATGAAGGGAAGCAACAAGGGGCACTCTCAGTCCCTTGGATCCCTTCTCTTCACAGTTGAAGCCCCCTGTGTCAGTCACAGCTGTAGTTGTACGTGTGTGTTGGCTACCATCACAGTAATTTCCTGATGTCACCAGGCATGTGGACAGCGTGTTATGTAAACAAACAAGATTTCAATAGCAATAGACTCCTCTTTCATTTATCCTTTGCTAATACAAATGGCCTGTAATACCCCAAACACTCTTACAAATTAAACTCTCAGTGAAAATATCTAGGTATGTTCAGGTAAAAGTGGTACTGGGGGCATAAACTGTGGTATGTGAAAGAATAATGCGCTACTATTATTCTTACATTAACCCAACACAGGGTTTGAAAGAAGAGTGGGATACAAGAGGCCCAGTTAGACTCCTTCATTAACATAATTTTAACCAAAGACAGTAAGATCGCCTTTGAATTCGATAAGATATATTTCCTACCTGCTACATGGCTTCCACATCTGTTAATCTGGAATGACTCCGTGAAGGTTAATAGAAATACACCTTTGTGGGAGTTGATCTGACCTGTACCAGGTCTGAAACGAACTGAGAGATCTTTTTCGTTCAAACCCTCATTGCAATATGCTCACTGTTAGCATATCTGTTCTAAGTTCTAACAGTGGAAGAAGATTAGACCCCAATATTTCAATAATAAACTTTGCAGTGGGAGCTTTAAAATCTGTTTGCAAATGAAATAAGTTAGGACAAAACCCTTGAAACCAGAAAGCTTAAGCACAGAGATAAAGGGAGAGAGAAATGCAAGTGTCTTGCCTTGAAAGCTTTTCAATACCTCATTCAGGCTGATAAAGTGGTCAGTTGATGTCATTATTTTCTGCCCAAAAGTCTTCATGAAATCATTTAAATATATTTAAATTGGTGAAACACAGTTCTAGGAGGGAAGTAATTCACAGTAGAGATTCTGAAAATCTTAAAAATAACTCCCTGTTAGGGTGATTTTATGACTGAAAAAGATCTGAGATTGAACCAAAAATTTTAGGCTATAAATTGATTACTTTTTGCAACTTTATTTATGGGATAATAATTGTTATCACTATTGTAGTATAATACATGGCATATGGTATAATATATACTGCATATGTTTCAGTACAAAACATGTAATGTATATATGTGTACATACATATATGCATTTGCATATAAACATTATGTATTTTATGGAAAGAATCAGTATAATTGACTCAATACATGGAAGAAATGACTGCCTTTACTGTCTTTATAAATAAGAAATCTTGTACACATCCATCTCTGTCTTGTCAAACCTTAGCTATACAATTCCAAATCTTTCTCTAGGCCCAAAAGGTACAAATTTTGCCATTGAAAGATTGTTTTCAATGCCCAGTGTAGCTATGGAATAGTCAGGATGTCGCTGTTTGAAGTCATTAAGAAATAGCTTATTAAAGTCTTAAGGTCCTGAACTTCTGCGATCTTGATTAATGTACCTGAGTGAAAAAGAGAAACCTGTGACTTGAGGGCAGACTCAGTGCTAATCAAGGTGCTCAGATGACAGTGAATGCTACAGAGATGTGAAACTCCATTCCATTCTGCTGCTTTTGCCATGTGAGATCGTTGTTATCCATGGTGAACTTTGCTTTATAAATACTTCAAGACGCATCCACTGATTTTTTATTTTTAATACTTCTCTCTTGCACCATGCTGATGCTTGTAAACCATGGCAAGAGACAGCACTAATGAGCTGGTATTTTAACTGTTACTATAGACCTCTTCCTTGTGAGAATAAAGAGTTGTTACGCATACAGGGCACAGGTAACAAACAAATCTACATTCTGTCATCGCTGTTGAGATGACTGCAGTGCTACTGGTCACAAAACAGACTAGTAAAAAAAAGTTTTATGCCTATATATATGTACACACATGCACACACAAACACATACGTATATAAATGTAGTGACCGTGTTTGGGAGTAGAGGGAACTGTAACTCCATATTCTGCTTTGGTTCTGTGCAGTATAGCCCTGGCTATATCGAGGATAATCAACTTCTATCAGTCTTCTATTAATCTCTAAAATTCCTCTACGACTGAGTAATTACTAAGCAATTAAGTGCAATCTTCTACTTTTAAACAACAGTAATGATGTGACACAAACCTATAAAAATAGGAAATTAGAACATAAGGGTTGTGATAGGTCCTTTAGTCACATTGATGTGAAGAACTCACAACCATATGAATTAAAGAAGTAGTGACAACTTTAAAACAGTTTTTCTTTAGCTGAAGTGCTTATTTTTCTTCCATTATTAGTAACTAGAGGCTTTTTCTAAGTAAAATATTCTTTCTTTTTAAAAATCTTTCGTTAAGAAAATGTCAAACATGACCCTTTTCAAATTTTTAGTTACTGATGGTCTCCCCACCACCACTCCTGCCCCCCATTTATTTCAGATGACGCAGTAATCTCAAAATACAGATGAAATGGATTTCATAGATTTATCTAGAGAGTAAGTCATATGAAGAGTATCTGAGGGAACTGGGGTTGTTTAGCCTAGAGAAAAGGAGGTTCAGGGGAGACCTTATTGCTCTCTACAACTACCTGAAAGGGAGTCATAGCAAGGAGGGATTTGACATCTCCTAGGCTGTTAGCAACAGGACAAGAGGGCACGGCCTCAAGATGCAGCAGAGGAGGTTGTGACTGGACATCAGAAATAATTTCTTCACTGAAAACGTTGTTAAGCATTGGAACAGGCTGACCAGGATGGTGGGTGGTAGAGTCACCATCCCTGGTAGTGTTCAAGAAAGGACTGGATGTTGCACTTAGTGCTATGTTTTAGTTGGCATAGTGGTGTTCAGTCAAAGATTGGACTCGATGAACTTGGACATCTTTTCCAACCTCAAGGGTTCTATTTCTGTTCCATAGTCTCATTTAAGAGATTTTACCGTACATTGATATTTCTTTCATGGAAAATATGGGTTCTAAGATGAGACAAAGCAAGTTATAGTAATTTTTGAAACCTAAATCCTCTATGAGTATCAGGCATGCAGAATTCTTTATCCAGTGTGCTGGAATAACTTCTTTCTGTACTCTGTGCCTAGCTTTGAAATTATGACAGATCTTACAGGAGAGCTGAGACTCCAGGAATTTCTAGTGAATTTGGGGGAGGGAGGTAATTATTACCAGTAATAGAAATATCAGCTATTCACAAACTCTTTACAGGTAATATGGTTGACTTAGAACCTGCAACTGGACAGAGGACAAGTTTGTGCTAGGCATTATACAGTCATGTAAGTATTCTTTTTCAACAAATTTACTGTTCAAGCAGATGAAATAAACAGTAGATATCGGAGGAAAATGACAAGTGAGCTATTCATTCTCATACAGGGTTAAAATTTCACTGATGTAAAAAAAATGTGAAGTCCCACTTCCAAAGTGCTATGAAGACTCCAGATGAAAAATTGTGTTTTCATTTGGCAATTATACTTCAAATGAGAGATGGACAAACTGAATGAGTCAAGTGGACCACAGTGAAAAATTGTTTACGAAAATCTGAAGTGTTGCTTAACCTCAAGAATGAAGAAAAAATGAAATTACAGCAGACCTCAAGTGCAAGGAAGATTTTCACAAAAACAAAGAAGGCAAAAATCTGTTTTCCATAGCTACTTGAAGGCTTTTTCAGTTCTGCAGCTCTGTAATAATTGTAATCTTTTCCATGACACTCAGGTCTTCTTGGTGCCAGCCATCCTGAGGGCCAGTCTATCAAATCACACCATCTTTCTTTTAAAAGATTCTGTGAAATGACAGAGTAGATTCTATTCATCCTATAGCATTTGGAGAGTTCAAATCAGATTATTTGGGAATAGAGAAGCAGAGGAATCATGTAATGCATGTTCAGTGCTTTCCTACCTCAGGCACCATGACATACAAATTCCATCTGGAAACCAACTTAGAGGAAAAATTCAGAACTTTTCTTCCTTGGTAATCTCCATGGGATGTTGCACTCCAAATTTTATTGGTAGTAAAATCTGACAGTAAAAGTGTAAGATTTAGTAGTGATACTACAATATCTTTTTTCAACCTCTGAACTGATTCATGGACAGTTTGTACCTGATACAGGCTTTTATTTGCAATATCTCTTTAACAGTCTGTCCTGTCTGCTCTGTGTGGGATGACAATAATCACATCCATTCTTAACTTTTTAATATTCCCTATCTAGACATGACAATCTCTTTAATTTCCTGTTGTTCCATAAGGTTTCTGTTCCCTCTTTTCACCTGTGCTCTCATCCCACATTTGCCAAGGCAGGCCATCGTCCTGGAGGAAGTTCAGGTCTCTTTGAGCATGGACAGCCCTGTGCAAGACCAAAGGCTGATAGCATAGCTGGACTGCTCTCACTACTACTGCACTACCTTTAAATTTGTTCCAGCAGGGAAGTGAGAAGAAATCTCCCAGGTCATATCTACAAGGAACTGGAAAGAATCAGGATATTGTCTTTGAGCAGTTAAATGGCTCATTAAAGCCCTTTAAAAGGAGACTTCAGAAAACATTAGGAGTTTAGTGCTGCTGGAATCTCTGATGGTCACAAGTGCTTGGTGATTTCAGTAAGTAGATAGTTTGAACTTAATATAAATTAATGAATAGAATTGCAAGAAAAATAAAAAAAAACCAAACCCTACTGCACTCACTACTAAATGATTCCTTAAAAGAAATGCATTTCCTTTATCTGGTTTTCACATAAGAGTCAAATTAAACTGAATTTTTAGTCTCAAAGCTAACACAAAACTTGGACAATAAATTTTTCAGATAATAAATCAACTATGGATACTTAAAAAGTTATCATAGAAGATGCGACAAATTTATAGCATTCCCTGAGGCCTGAAGAGAAGTGCCTATATCTTTGCAGTGAAACACAAAAATATAGAAAAATTCTTTCATGTCTGTAAAATGATAGCAAAATTAACATACTGTTGAAAGAGACTATGACAGAAATTGTGTTAAACTTAACTGTAGTTTAAACATTAATATATGGGAAAAGTTACTACAATAGAAACTACGGTGGTCTTTAAAAATTGAATGCGTTGAAATAGAGTGATTATGATGAGCACTGGGAGAAACATTTTATTATAACTGGTATTAACATAAAAAAAGTAAAGTAGTTTAAAATTTTAAATGGAAGTAATTTAAATCAACAACTATCTGCTTGCTGTTTCAAAACCTTTAAAAATGTTTTCCTCTTCCACTGGGAAATTGTTTAAAATATTGAGAATAAGTACCTCATTAAATTGATTTATTTTAAACTTTAGGTAAGTTCATAAATAAAAATAAAAGGACAAGCTTCAGAATTACTGTGAAAGTTAGTTTCTATGTATTTCATTAGTGAGACTCTCTGTGTCCATTTGTGTGGTTTTAGTCTGATTTATTCTTGGTCCAAAATATCTACCTTACTACGTTAGTCAATAGCTATTCTGATATGCAAATCTGTTTGAATATATCAGGAACTGTAAGAAATTCTACAAATCTAAATATTTACTTGATTTCTTTCTCCATAAAACACTATTAGGTATGACAGTATGGAAGTTATATCTCAGAAAATACATGTAAATAAATCCAACTGAAAATTACCTTAAAAATGAAATTTTAGTTCTGATATTGTGATACTGAACAGACTTGAAATTGTCACAATTTCAAAGTTGAAATGTGACAATACTGAGATTTCAGCTGCACTGATTTAAACAAATTAAATCAGAGTAGTCTATAGAATACAATCTCTGTTATCATATCTCCATGACACACTTTATAGCACCACTTGATGATCCACACCATTTCCTTCCATCCAAATCAGTAGGTAATTTGGCAGATGACTTTTTAGTGACCTGGTTGTACTGTGTATTCATTAGAGAGATCTGATGAGACTGCAAAGAAGGAAATATGGCTATGGATTAAACTGACGTCAAAACCTAAAAGTCTATCCTTTTTCTTCATAACTAATATATAAATTTGCTTCTCAGTGTATGTCAGGCCTATGATACATATTCAGTGCTTCTGTGAATTTATGTCTAAAAGACACAGTGCAAGGGTATGGCGGCAAGATTAGAACATTAGTCTGTAGAGTAAACCTAAGAAATATTCCCAGTGAATATAGATCCAGCGTCCCTGCTGTAAAAGAATGCTAGTCCTTTCAGAGTCAGACAAAAAAGAAAAAAGTGGGCATTGAAAACAGATAGGTCTTTGATTTTAGGCCATAATCATTGAAAAACATATTTAACTAATAGTGTAAGTTAGCTTTATAGGAAATACATGAATAACACTACTTTAATTTTTATCATTATTTTTAACAGTTATCAATCAATGCAATTAAGAATTTATTGTCATTCAAAACTAGATCAAAATGGAAAAAAGTACTTTTTTCCTCATAATATTTAACATTCATACATAATTCAACATGGCTTTATACTCTGCTTTGTTAAGGGAACATTCCTTCTTAAACATGACTTTCTTTATCTTGTATTGTACATAGAATTCTAGGACCAGGTTACATATAAAAAGTCACAGGCATAACAGAACTCAGTCACATGGAGAAATTGTCTTCCTTCAACAGGGTGTTTAAAGTCATAATTAGTTAGCTAATTTTCATGTTTTATGAATTATTTACAATTTAATCATTAAAAAACAAATGGATACCATTCCGAATCTAGATCAATATTACAGCATTCATTAACTGGTCCATTAATGCAATACAAATTCAAAGCTGCAAAAAATAAAGTAACATGTGTAGTGATTTCCTTGGGTTTTATCCATTTTTCTTTTTCTGCTCGTGGGTTTGTATCATCAAAATAAGTAGAAAATTTTTTCTATTACTTTCTTTTGTTACAGTTACATAAATACATTTTTGAATTTCATTTTTCAAGCTCCAGAAGGCATATGTTGCCTGAACTGACTCAGTGATAGCTTTCAAATATTTTTTATTTCTATTTTTGAATCTCTTTTACCACATTTTTTTCATTAGCTCTCCTGAGTAGAGTTGGTTTGGGGTTTGAGGTTTTTTTGATGGAGCAAATGTTATTAGACAGACGGTATGGCTGTCTACAAAAAAGACATACTTAATACCAGCAGCTTTATGAAAATTATTCAGAGCTTTGATAAAGGCTTAACTATCTTCAGGACAGTGTAGAGATACTCCAGACGTTTTGAAAACATAGTCCTATGACTATGGAGAAATATAGAACTAATTTTCACTGCTCCACGTCAGGTATATTAACTTACAGCAAACTCCACACCTCTGTGGGAAGGGTGTGCACCGGCTAGGAGTCAGCTGCTTCTTGAGGAAATTGCACTACTGTCTGCAAAGTTCAATCTTTTTTTTTTTAGTTAAATTTAAGCGTGTGCACTTTATTTGCAACTGTCCAGAGTGGAGGTTAAGCTGTATATTAGAAGAGGTTTGACCATCAGAGGAGAACGATTCTGAAGTGGGCTTTGATTAGCAAGGCAAGAAATCTAAATTATTATAAAATGGAGTTTAATATATTTAGATGCAGCTCTGTGGTATGGCTGCCTAAGACAGAAACAGATTAAACTTGATAACCCAGAAGAGTAATGTCTGATTCTTCTATATTTACCCAACTGAGAAGTAAATTTTAAAGTGTAAAGAGCTTTTTAAGCACATTCTGCTTTCTAAGCACATCTCTACCTTGATGAGATGCAGTAGCCTTTTGGATCATTGCTGGGAAACTGAAGTGCCTGGATTCCTCAGAGCTGCGTCTGACTGATATTTGTAGGTCTGATGGAGAGAAACGGAGTGTTTTTTATATGAAGGACAATTTGGGGGTTCATGACATCAGAAGAATTGCTCCTAGATCTCATAAAGCTGCCAGAAGTAGAAGGAGAGCTGTCAGGGGCAGATGCAGTAAATGGCTAAAAGCAGTTCTGAGGCAATTACTGTGCATAAAGTTGGAGTTTACCATAGATTAAAACTGCTTCTTTATTACTGAAGCCTATCCCATCTGCAACACTAGAGTAGAGACTAGGATAGGGGGGTGATTGAATCTTCCCTGGGTTTTTTTTGTAGAAGAGGTAGGATAAAGACTAAAGTTAGGGATAAGATTAGAGTTCAAGTTCAGTCACCATTAGGAACACTGGTATTGTTGCAGTTAAATCTAGGTTAATATTAGGGTTACAGTTAGGATCTGAAGCAACCTGTAGAGATAGACTAATTGCAGCAAAGATACCCTTTATTCTTAAGACAACAGTTAATTTTGGGTGCACCTGGGCTGCTTGATACTCCATTAAAAATTAGGAGGCTCTGTTAAAGTCACGCTGTCACAAATTTATAATAAAACTTACTTTCTGCCCACACCTTAGACAGTGATTCTTTAAGCAGTCTAACCACTCATTTACAGCGCTGCACTGCTCTTATTTCACAGCACAAGCCAAGGAGAATCTAACAGTAAATTATGCATTTCAGCACTATCTTCCCAGTCATAACCTTGGTCCTACCTGTAACGCTGATAACACTTTCTGTCTTCAACTAATTAGGAACCATTCAACCAACACTCAGCTGAAGTTGTTAATTGATCCTGCCAAACTGGAAAAGTGTGTATTTTACTTCGTAGTTCCAAAAGCTAATCCTAAACATCAGAACCCTTCTCAAGTCTTACCACAGCCCCAACTGCAATCCCAGCAGAGACTCAGATATCAGGCCAATAAACAGCTGAAATCTTTACTCCTACCTGTATAGAATATGCATCCTAACTCTGTCTGTCTGGCAGGATCTAATAATGAATTACGGTTATCTGTACCAAACTTTAATCCTACACCAAAACAGAACCCTGTCTCTGCAGCCTATTCAGAAACTCATTGGGATCTATTTATCCCTGTAGAGCCCTTATCTTGGTTCCCAGAGATTTACAATATGAAGCAATCAACATAATTCTCCAGGCATTAATCAAGATATGTGGAGGTAAAATGGATAACCTTGCTTTTTTGTTATTAATGAAGTAATCTGCTTTTTATCATTTAAATATTTGTCTGTTTCTTCATAGAACATATCAGTATAATAATTACTCACTTTTTAGGCAAGACACAAGGAATACAGCTTCAAGCAATACTAGTTGCAAGTCTGTGGAGTTTCAGGGGGAAGCACGGTGTTTTATACAATGTGGATTCTCTGTTGTGTAGAACAGTTGTTTACCTTCTCTTTTTTTTTTTTTTTCTGCCTAGCTATGAAAACAGTTTCTGTGACATTCTTTTGTCAGCGATACTTGGCTAGTAAAGTTGATGGATGGTACCATAAGCTATGCTGAGCTCTTTCATTCACTTGCTGAAAGTGTCTTGACAAAGTCAGGGAAAACCTGTTGAAATAACATAATTTGAAAGAAGTCCATGGGCCAAACGATGCGATCGATTATTACAACTGACATATTTTTTGGAGTTCTTTTTGGTGTGTATCCATGAAATACTGGTGAGTTCAGCTGAAAAATAATAATAGAAGAAAAAAATCTAAGAAATGGTTGTCAGATAAGTGAGAAGCAATCTTGCAAGTTTCTTTAAACAATATTGTCAAGTTTCTCTTCAAATAGAATAAAATACAAAATTTTTATACCAGATTTCATGGAAAATCTATTAGTTTTTCATGCAGATGATGTGTGTGTGAATGTGAACCCATACACATTAGGTGATAAAATTTCATCTGACAAAACTGTCACCAAAAAAATGAAATCATTTCCATTTCATCACGGTTAGGCTTCATGAACGAAGATTTAGGAAGGCTCTATCCACATTTGTTACAAGCATGCTGGTGGTTAATGAGGCCAATATGAGATAGATGTATCCGATTGCAAAAGGCACAGCAGAAAGACTCCTTAGGTGGTATATTCTGCAAGACACGATTCTTTCTGCATTGTCTTTTCTCCTCAAGAGTGATCCTGCGTGTGTTCTCAAAAGAAGCAGCAGCGTTATAGATGGTGTGTCTCCAGGCCTCCTGATTTGAGGCCAGAGTAGACCAGTTATGTTGATCAATATGGCCAAGGCTGAGATGTTGTTTCAGGGAGTCCTTGTATCTTCTCTTCGGGGCTCCTCTCTTGCAGCAGCCGGTGGCAAGTTCACCATAAAGCAAGATCTTAGGGAGGCAGTGGTCCTTCATCCTTGAGACGTGTCCTGCTCAACGCAGCTGTGTTCTCAGCAACATGGCCTCGATACTTGTGACTGCTGCTTGTTCTAGAACAGGTGTTTTAGTCACATAATCTGCCCAGTGGACGTTCAGGATTGTACAATATTATATGAATCACCATCTTTGTCTTTCTGATACTCTAGCTGTTCTTCTCATTATTTTAATGTAATTTAAGTGATGCACAAAACTAGTGTTAAACAAACTGATAAACAGCAAGAGTTCTGATGAAGCCCTGTTCTATGAAAGGAACAGTGTAATAAATTCTTATTGTGTGGTCAGTTTGCAGGTACATTGCCTTTTCTGGCTCTTTGTACTCTGTATAGATTCTTACAGCAATAACACTTATTCACATGACAATAATGGGGCATGTCTTACACATGTGCTATATCAGCTATGAAAAGAACAGCAAATGCTGCAGAGAAGCAGAAGACCTCAGGCGCTGGAAATGTAAACATCCAGGAGACTTGTTTTAGCATCGTTCCTGTTTTCTGTGGTCTTTCTCCATCATCAACTTTTCCCATAACGTCCATCACTGAGAAAGACGCTCAGTATTTTCTGTCTTTCAAGCCTCTTGCAGCCCTAAGGGAAAGATGTCCAGCCTGCACTGCCTCCACATAATCTGTTGGCTCTACTTCCCATGCAAAAATGGATCAGCTATGCTGAGCAGAAGTGTCCTACAGGTGTAAAAAATATTGGCAAAATATTAGCAAAAGGCCTGCTGAATAATCAAGAAACAAAGGTTTTGCAATAAACAGCTATGTTCTGGGAATCCGGTAGAGGGATTTGGGGTGGTATTTTCCTTCAATAATAGAGTTTAGGCAATTATGTTTTACCTATTTATGATTCCTTGGATGTGACAACTTTCTTACTGTATTAATGAGTTTGACTCCAATGTTTTCACCTGTTTCTGACTTTTTATGTCCTATATCTGTTGAACTTTGTAAAGGGATAGTTTGTTTTGATGTTTATGTTGGAAGGAATTATTTATTCAGTCAATGGCTCCTTGAAAATTGAGTTTGGCAGCAAAGGTGATTTATGATGAAGATCTGAGCAGCACAAGAATAGAGAGTCTGGCTTGGCAACATCAAATTAAAACACAGTTATGTTTCCAAATATTATTTACAGTGCCACCTTGTAATGTTGACAACTAGTGTCTTAAGTGAGCTCCTGAAGCTGTTAACATTTCTGTAGGGCAGCAGAGTTCAGATTGTAGAAGTTCTAACAGTAATGGAAAAAATGCTCACTTGTATGCCAGAAAATCACACTGGTGCCTTCCTTTTTTCTTTTTGCAGGGCCAGTGAAATTAGGCTAGATCTTACTCATTTCAGTGTCGCCAGGTGACATACGGGTGAGTCTGCTGTGACTGAAATGTCACAGAAATTCAGACTTTGGGTATGGGAAACTTGTTGTGAGAAGCAACCTTGTTCATCGGTGAATTTTAAGTACATGGTCTTTTTTAGTTTCTTGAGTAAGCTCTTTCTTGAAGGGACAGAGTGTTATATTTAATTCCTACAGTAATCATCCTAACCCTGGTTAGGATGCCACATGGAGTACAACTAATCTCAAAAGTGTCTGATAGGTTGGAGCTAATTAAAATTTTGGCAGTAAGGATCATCATACTGAAAGTAAAATTGACAGCACTACGTGGTAATTGTTTCTCAGTTAACACAAAACATCTAACAAACTAAACTATGAGGAACACTGGTAAGAGTTGTTATTTGAATATCGTATTTTTATCTTAAACAGTACTACTTCAGAAATTCAATTTTCACAGAGATGAACCAGACATTATATTCTGTACATTCTCTCATAATAAATCATATAACTGGATTAAAATCTCATAGCAATTATAAAAAGAATTTAATGTTTGATTTATGAAGTATTCTCTCATTTGTAGCTAATCAACCTTGCTAGTTAGTTGAAGGCCCTTAGGACCAAATCCACTAAGGGACTCATATAGAGGAAAGACAATCTTAAAACAAACCTAATTATACTGGATTTGAAGTTGAATATGGTTTTTTAATAAGACCACAGTTGTGTTATCTTCCTTTCTGCTCATCTTCATTCCAGCAACAAGTCAGTAGGCACCAAAACCCTGGAACTAATGAGAGGCATCTCTTGGGGAAACTGTCAGTAGCTGTGTAAAACTGGGATTTCTTATCACAAGTCAGAGTAGTAACAAAGATTTTGGACACTGGTATTAACAAAAAGGAAAGGTCACCCAGTTCAGCCATTGCTTGTATTGTCAGGATAATTGCAAGTTGACAGCTTACAAAACTCCATCCCAGGCTTATTTTGTGTGGGTTATTATTTAGATGTTATGACAAATACTTGTTCAACAAAAAGGTTTAAAACAGTACTGGAATTTTAAAGAAGATGGGAAACGAGTACTAAAGAAATTACTTTGCTCAGAATCACTTGTTTCCTTCTTTGATTGCTCTAAGGATTTCTCAGACACTACCCAAAAAACCCCAACAATTTCTTTATAATGAATGCTTTATTTTACATGTTGGTTCTTTTAAGGTGAGTTCAAATCAGAGAAGAGATAAAGTAAAAATCTTTTAAAAATGTTTATCTTTCAGAAGGTTACGCACTGTGGCAACAAACTTCAGGCATACAACATGCATTTTATTTCTTACTTAGGTGTTATAATTTATTGTGTATTCCAAATTATTTTTAAAGACACGAAAAACTGACTGGACTCTGAGAGCAAAGAAGGTTTTTTACTTTTAAACACAAGTATGAATTAGGACCTCAGCCTTTGTTTATCTGAAATGACACAACTGGTGGGAAAAATGCTAAAAGCATCCTCTGACCCTCACGATGGTGAACTTCAACTCAATTTTTGTTTTATAAGCTTTGTGAAATAAACTCAATTTTCATCTTATATGCTGGTTTAAGATCACTATTGTTTTTCACATATCCAGTCCACTTGCAAGTGATTCTTTCTCCCTTAAACCTGTTAAGACAGTTCTCAAATTTTTAATATATTTAAGTGAAATACATATAAAAGCCTTGACAGGTGCTTAGAGTTATTGGTTTGTAATGGAGTGCATTCGTATATTCTGGATGCAGGCTGCAGAAGATCATAATTTCCCTTAGGAGATTAAAATTCTCGAACCTCGAGTGACCTAACTTATTTTGGAGAGTTAAAACCAAGGTTCTCTTTTTAGTATTTGACATAAAACTAGATTTTAATTTCTCCTCTTCCTCTTCTGGTTTGTTTGATTGCTAATGTGAAAGCAGAAGCAAAATTACTGCCCTTCAAACAACTTCAGGTCAACTAATTAGGGAAGACATCCTTCAGTAAAATATACATATTACATTTTACTTACATGGAAACCCGTTATCTAATTGGCATCTTGCCTGACCCTCCACAAAGCCCAGCTCCTTTGTTTAATCCTCCTACACCTTTTCATGGCCTAGGCCAGGCTGATTCATTTTCCGAAGCCAGAAATAAGAAGTTGAGAAAGCTTAAATAATAAATTTCCTTGATTAGCAGTACTTTATAAATATCTGATTTCTTCTGAGTTTATAAAGTTTCCTGAATCCAGTCAAATCAGTTCAGTGATTTGTTCAGTCTTTCAGTTTTTCATATCCTTTTTCTTATAAAATTGACAGGTTAAGCCCAGCACACATAAGGTTCCCCAAATAATTTTTTTTAGAGATGGTCACAAACACAGTCTTAAACTTGTTTGCTTTTTCTCCTTTATTACTTTTATTTTCATCATCACTGGAATCAGCTGATCAAAATTGAGCTGTTTCACATGATGTGTGAGACTTCTTTCCAGATCTCAAACTAATTTAATTGTATTGCTGGGTTTCATTCTTAGTTTGCTAATTGATAGCAACCTTGGGCCCTCCCAAGGTTCCTAGTTTCCAAATAAGTTGGTTCAAGAGCTAGTGAAGCCCTGGCACCACAGGCTGAAAATTATTCAGTTTGTATTAGGTTTACTCTTCCTTCAACAATGTATAGATGCCATGAAACTTGCTATTAAATAATAAAAGCTTGGTCAACATTTTTTCTTTATTTTTTTTTCAAAGTTTAGAAAATATCTACCCATAGAAGAATGTGACATTAATAATCAGTTGCTTAAGCACAATGTAATTGTTCATCTTTATTAGTAATCTATTCAATTGTATAGTGGCTTCTAAGCTTACCCTGATGAAAGGCTTTCTAAAAAATAGTTGATTCTGTTAGGACTCTACCATCTAACTAAGAAGTAAAAATTAGAAGGCAGGCAGTGCTTTACTCCCCAGTGCTTTACTCGGGAAACTGAAAGACAGAAGGTTTAACTACTGTACTCTGCTCCTACTACAGAATTCTGGCAGAATTGGTATAGGGCCTACATAGTGTATATCTCATTTCCATAAACTATTAACTTTTTTTGCCCCACTCTATTCATATATTCTGTGGACTAGCAATGCCCAGTTCATTCAAATTTTCTCACCAGGGTAACCAACAAGAATACATTCAGTAATTATATTAATTCTTTTTAATAAATCATCTCCTCTTTCTTTATTTTATTTTTAATTCATAACACACAACTGCTTGTACAGAAATTTTCTAATACCTGTTTGATTCACACAGTCAAACAACTTCCATTTTTTTTTTACTATATCAGGTTTACATTAACTGTTCCGTAGTTTGACACATCTGGTTTCATATCAGTTTCAAAGAATCCTACACAATTAGGAAAAAGTAAAAAGCAAAGACACTTATTTAATTACTGACTTTGAATACATGCATTTTTTCCTCTAAATTTTAGATACATTTCACTTGCAGTACATGCTGAGAATAAGTGCTGGTCTCCCTTGGGGATAATGTTCTCTTTGTCATGCAGAGAGACCTATTTACCGAATAGCTTTAAATTGACCAATTTGTATTATTATAGCAATGCTGGGATTTCTGACCTACATTTAAGAAGTCTGATTGCACTGCTTTATATTCCCCAAATATCCATATCCTCTTTCCATGTTCCTCAGTTTAGCAGTGATGTCTATGTAGGTCATATTTGCTTAAATCCGATCTAATGTTTGCTGCTGCCTAGTCAGTGTGGGTATGATATAAATGAAAACATATGTAAGCATTTTTGATAAGCATAATAATATAGAAGTCTAAGTCAAAAGAACCCCAAGTGTTTCATCATGTATTCATGTTTGCTGCTTGGAATGACCAATATAGAAATTCAAAGGAAAAAATGCACATTCTACTAGAAACTAACTAAAAATTCCTACTAGCAGACAACCTTATAATATTATTAAAACAACATTGAATTGTCTTGTCCTTGGGAGTGGGGGCTGGGTTTTTTAGTAGATGGGTTGGGGTTTTTTCTAAAAAAGAGTTTGAGTCATCCCACTGGACAGTGCTATTTTGTACAGTAAGTTTATTCCTTCTGTGTATCTTCACAGAGACAGAAAGGAATTAAAACCCAAGACTTCAGCATTTTGCATCACAAGGATTCTTCTAAATCAACTGATGCAATTTTGAGATGCAGGGGTTTTCCGTCTTGAGTATTCTTTGAACTCAAATAGATGTTCAGGCAAACCCATCAAATCATGATTTTGGGGAAAGTATAAGGAAAAATAATTATCTTAACTAGTCCCAGATGTGATGAAACATCTTAGGTTTTAATAGTTTTGAGAATTCAGTGTAAGTCTAGATCTTTGTTAGCTTTTTAAAAATCTAGTGAGGTTTTTGGAAAGGGATGAATGTATTTTACATGTTCATTTTTATAGGAACAGATATATTAAAACATATAAAAAGGGACATGATTTTCTGAAGTTCCTCTTGATACAGAAGTAACACTACAGAATTAGATTGCAACTACTATTAATTCCATTAGGAAAAGAATTAGGTCAAATGTATAACTAGGTATCCTGTAGAGAAACAAGCAGCTTAACAAAAAGAGATAGTGAGAAGCAAGGCAATTACTATTTTTGTTAGCATTGCCATGACTAGATTTAAATATAGCAGCATAGAAAACTAATATAAACAGAAAGGTACCCATCATATTGATAAATTAAAACAGTTAATTAAAAAAAAAAGAAAAATATTCTTATTCAAGAAAGTGAGATATTAAGAAGAGATCATAGAGGAATGATTTTTAACTAAGTGGGACTCCTAGAAAGATGAGGAGAAAAAATAAAAATTTAAAGTTGTTCTGAACATCTACCATCATCTCCCTTTTAAGAGGAAATGAATGGAAATACCATGAAATAGATCAACATATGATATTTTTGTGCCAATGACTTGTCAGATTGACAAAAACATTGATTTTGCAGAAACCTTAATTTAAACGAAGGTGTGACTGACAGTATAAGTGGGAGAAAGGATACCACATCCTGGATGGAAAACAGATCAGCAGGACAGTTCAGCTCGAGAACTTTTTTTTCAGGAATGGGAGGGAGAAACAAAAAGGGAAGTGGAGGGGAGAAAGGTAAAACAGGGAATCATATGCTACGGAAATACAATATAAATCAAGCTTTGAGATTTCCAGAAAATATGGAGATAAAGTTAAATACTGAGGAGGAGTTCTTACTTTAGAAAAAATTCTCCAAAACAAATAGTTTCTTCATTAAATGTTCTATTTTCTTTGATTTTTAAAAAAATTCTTTTACATAGTTTTTGTAAGAGGAATCCATAATAAGAGCAAAAAATGAATCTCAATTATTTTTATCTTTAATTGGTACACAATGTACTCTGCTGCAATGAAAATACGCCACATATCACATAAAAACCTTTTTATTTTTCAGGCAAGGTCTTTACTGCCAGCTTTTGTACTATCTTAATGTACCACCTAAAACATGGCAATGCTAGGCCAGAAACATTCTACTTTTTAAGAAGCTACCTCTGCTTTGTTCTGTCTTTGGAAGAAGTGGTGTAACCAGGTTACCTTAATGTATTGGAACTCCACCGGTGATTCTGTCAAAACAATTTAGACAGAGAAAACTCCTTGGTACAGATATGGCTTAAGAAAGATGAAAAAAAATATGTCTATTTAAAAGGATTATTCTGAGGAAATAAATATTTAAATATTTTAAAAATATTTGGATGCTTTTATCCAGATACAGTTAGAGAAACGAGAAAAACTGACACTAAAAAGGTTTGTCTTTGCTTTGGCACCTTTGAACTCTCACTCCTCTTTTGTTGTTTGTTTCACAGTTCAGACCAAGGACAATTTAGAGATCTTTTAAGGTACATCTGCATGTCTAGGACTTCCCTTGATGAAGGGACCAGAAAAAAATTGGTTGATGAAGAATTTATTAATGAAGAAAAGAACTGTATGAAAGAAAATGGAAATTATCTTTGAACTTGTGTATCCAGAGATCCTTTGAAAAGAGATGTAGTTACATGAACAATTATGCCAGGGGTAGAAAGAAGATAAAAGTTCATTTACTGATCTCAGTAGTTTTCCTGAAAAATTTAAATTAATATATATGGATGGTCGTCCAGAAGCATGAGGGAGTTCTACAGTTCTGTGTTTCATCACAACGTGCCAGATCAATGCATTCAGCCAGAAATAACATGTCCAATACGAAGTAATTCTTATTTAGTGAAGTTGGTAGAATTAACAGAATATCTTGTAGAGAGGAAAATTGATACTTGGTAGAATGAGGCAATATCTCTTCTGAAGAGTGAGAAAGCCTTGGACCTATTAATTTTTCTTGCATTAATAACTTTTAATTATGTGTAAATAAGATTGCTGGAAGAGAAGTATAACTAACACACTTGCAGTACAGCATCCTCCCTATTGTGATGTGATCTTGCCCAAACATATTTGTACTGTAAACAAATTCTGACTACAAAATCCTGCAGCAGCTCACAGGAACTCAAAGGACATTTCCAATTATTCTTCCTGATCAAATAGAGCTTACAAAAGATAGATTAATTGCACTTCATTTACTAGGCATCAAAACTTTATCTAAAAAAATAAAGTCACAAGCTTAGAGAGATAAGAAAAAGAGTAGTTTTATTTGATGACACCATTTACTTGAATTGAAAAAAATCTGACAATAAGCTCTAAATATCCAAGTTACATGAAAATCTCTTCTTTAAGTTTCCATTAAAGAGTAATGAATCTGGCCATTTTCATAATTAAAATTATATTATCCAAAACCTTGTTATTATTTGTATTATGTAGCTCTAGTTGTTTTGCTCTACCACGTGTGATCTTCTACTATAACAGTTGTTATAGTAGAATAGAATAGTGTAATCTATTGAAGAATGGAACAAAATTTTGGCCAACCTTCCTTTTCAAAAGTGAATAATATAGCTCTTGTTAATTCCAAAGAAAATCCATGTATTTAGCCCTTTTCCAGTATATGCAATAGTTCTAAAGTGGTACTATCTGTGCATGTGAAATATATCTTTTAACTGCAGGAATGGATCTTTAAGGTTCTTATATATGCAATGCAAAATGGAACACATTCACAGTATTATATAAAATATGCATATTGGAAATATAGTAAAGAAAAAAATCTGTATAGGTAAGAAATCTTTTAGGCTTAGCATCATATATCTAATGAGCATTATTGAAAACATAAGGAAAAATTCAACTCATTGATAAACATTCATTCATAGAAAAATGTTCAGTAATAGAAAAATTAAATGTAGAAACAAATTTCCACTAGTTATGACTACCAAACTGTTTGTGACAGAAGCCCTGATTTCCCATTTCAAATATGGAAACTTATCTGAAGGAGGATCACCATTATAGATATAAATTTACTGGTATGGGGAGCTTGGTTTTTATTTCTCATTCCAATAACATTTTGTAGAACTGTAATAAATCTTCAGTAAGACATTCTCAAGGTTTTTTGTTTTGAACTTTTTGTTTTGATGGCTAAAATCCCCGAAGTGTCAAACTATAGCAAAATGGTAATTTGGAAAAAAAACTCCTGCAGCACACTCCAAATGCCAAGTTTGCTATCTGCACTATCAGAACATCATGCATGGTTTCTATGAAGGACTAAAAACATGTATTAATAAATTTGTAAATTTCTTCCCAACTTGATTTACCATTTCCATTTAGTTTACTATGCCACTGCTCAACAATTGCTCTGATTAAGGATTTGATACTGTATTTTCTAGTGGAATGCATTTAAGGGCAAAATGTAAATACATATATCAGAATCAGGCCTCCAAAGTCCCCTTTTCTTTATCATGTGTGTTTGTAATGTTTGTAATCAAGTAAGTTGGCATTCTACATATATTACATACAGCCAAAAGAAAGGTTCCTTAAGTTTCTTGAAAGCTGAATCATTTGGGACCTTGCTGCAGCAGGCAGTAACCAGAATTTTCCATGTTCTGGAAAAAAAGTCTGCAGAGGGCTAAGATTCCAGTTCATATGTCATGATTAAAAGGGATGCAATGAATCTTAATTTCATTCAAATGAGATATAACCCCTCTCCCCCCAATAAAATTCTTAAATTATTGCTCAAATAGATTGAAATCAAGTTTTCAGGTTGTTTTTTTTTTTTTTTATATCTGCCTTTTCTGGTTTCATACTTTAATATTTCAATCATATTTCCAGTTTTGCAATCAGAAATTAAAGCTTCTGGTTTTGTTTGTTTTTAGAGTGAAGTATGCTGCTTTCATATAGGGCTTCTTCATTGTTAAATATCAAACAAAAATTAAAACCGTGGGAAAACAATACACTTAATGGTATCTGCAGATGAAACTTTTGGAGTGTCCACATCTCATGGCGAGTTTGGGATGTGGTGTTTCAGATTAACATACTGTAAGCAAGTGAAGTGCTTCAGATTAACATAAACAAGTAAGGTCAAATGGCAAGATAAGTACAAAATCTTACCAGAAAGCATTATGCAGATCTTCTGATGAGAAGAAGAGAATACAGGAGAATACCCATATTCTGGAAAAAATGCCTATTTCCCCACCCACACCTTCATTTTTGGTGTCTATATGAGATGCAACTGTTATACTACCAACTGGCAGATTATGAAATGTAGCTCATTGTAGAAATTATTCTTTTTCTCTAAGAAATCTCTGTTTTGGATCCTAATGACATCTAAGTCTCTGTGTTAGCCTGCTACCTGCCTTATATCTGACCTACATAATAGAAAGTCTCATGTGCCAAATAGGAAAATTCACAAAGTGTTTCACTAATGGGTTTTGAGGGTAATTCTGTCCTTTCTTCCTTTTCATAAAGTCATTTGAGTTTCCTTTCAAGTAATGATCTCCTCAGTTTTCTGCAAGGAAGATATAAATATGAATTTAGATATTGCTTAGGTAGCTGCTGTTAATAGCTTGATAAAGTCTCCTGATTTCAGTTAAAGCAGCACTCATGCTATTTGGGTAGAGACGCCCTATATGTGAAACAAAGAAACTACTGAAGATCTTATCTGGTTACAATAATGTTAACACTTTCAGCCTGAATTATGCAGTTACAGCTCGTTCCCAGTAACAGTGTAGTTAGAAATAATACATGGAGTCTTTCAAGTATCTATCCCTTTCTCTGCTGATCAGCACACCTTCAGTGTATGATTGGGTCCTGAGATCAACCATCAATCTTTCTCAAGCATAAGTCCTCCCTGCTCAGGATTTTTCAAGGTTATTTCTTGGAGTTCCTTTCTCTTTTAGCTGTAATTCCACTTTTGTGTTTTCCACCTGTTTGACCACTTTCTTTTCTTGTTGACCCTCAAGTTTGGTTAAGCAATGATCACCTAGTATTGTTGAACCTTTATAAATATGATATAAGTTTTATAGACTAAAATCAGACTATTTCACGAAGCTAAACTCAAGTATAAGTTACCTAACTAATGGACAATTTGTTCTATTAACTAAAAGAAGCTGTAGTAAGCTCAAGGACAGTAAAGGTAAATCTAGAAAAGATCTGGCAAGCCCTCAAACCTTGCATTGTTGAGTTAGTGAAAAACCTGTGGCCTGTGACCAGCAGTGATGATAGCATACTCACGGGGCTGCAATGAAGTAAAGAAGAATTCAAAGGCAAATAGGAAAAAAAAGAATAGAATGAAACTATTAGGGAGTATAAGCTCTATCTGAATCATGCATAAGAGCAGAAATTATTGTCTTAATAAAATCTTCTATGTATGTGTATTTTTCTCTTTGCTGTAAAGGCAACTCTTCATCCTAATGAGATGCAAAAAGTAATCAGCTGCAGTATTTAAAGTTATACTTTATACTGTAGATAAGTAAGGAAAGGATAACTTTTAGCATTGGTTTGCAAAGCACATTAGATCACGTTTTCCACAGTCACACTCTCATTTGAACATGAATCAGCCAAAGTTCTGAAGTGCATTCCTGCTGGGGTATCCTAGTCTCTTCAATGGGTTTGATGCTCACTGTGCTGAAATGAGTCTCAAGATCTAAGCACACAGAGGTGGCTACTGGGACCATCCTCCGGATGAAGCTCACATATTACTTGTCACAAATTCAGGATATGCACAGGTTGAGGATTTTACTATAAACCCAAAGATTACTGCCACTGGGTTTCACTGGCTCTTTTTCTTCTTCACCTATAGCATTCAAAAAAAGCACAGCATTATTTCCTTTGTAAATGCCACAGAGAGATTCAGTTGGTGTTCAACTGGAAACTTCCATGGTGATTTTTCACCTCTGCATGATTGGCTTATAAACACTGGGAAATGGAAAGTATTACTGACTATTTTAAACTATATTGGCACAAAGATAGTGATAGAATAATAGATACATCCTCTTTCAATTTCCTATGACAGCAACTTAGGAAAATTTTACCTATTCCTTTACTTGCCAAAAGATTAGGGAGGACCTCATTAAGTGCTGGATTTCAGCTCCTCTATGTACGTAGGAGGTGTCATCAGCTCAGCAATACTTGTGCTGATTCAGCTAAACATACAGAGCTAAAAGCATTAATTTACTTTTAACAGTGTGCTTGGAAACAATTCTTTTTCAGAAATAGAAGCAAGGTCAGCTAAAAAACTGCAGTCAAATTCCATTTTAAAAGGAAATAAAATAAATCAATTTCTTGTAAATTGATGTTATTTATGGAGAAAAAGCTAATACTCTAATTACCCTATTTTTTCATGCTAAAACTAATTGAATGTATTCTTTGGCACTAACACCTTTCAGGTGAAAATATTTAATATTTAACCTTTTTTTTTCTTAACTTGAACCCTTGGTCTCAATGAGCTGCCTCAAAAGATTTGACTGAAATACTTCACATTTTCTGCTAATGCTGTATTTTTTCCCCTAAAAATATGAGCAAGAAAAATGGTGAAGAATTTTGAAAAAACAACAACAACAAAACTCAGAAAAAACACCCCCCAAAAAAACCCAAAAATAATCTCTGTAATTCACTTTCCTAATAGAGTTTTACCTAGTATAAAAAAAAATAAAATAATAATTAAAAAAAGCTACTATCTGTCAAGCCAAAGTTTTCAATCTTTTACCAAGCTGAAGTTCTTCTCCTCTATGCAATGACTGCTACCAATAGCTTTGCTGTAAATCTTTCTTTCCTCACTCATTGTGAGTGGTTTGGAAAACTCTGTACATAAAGAACTGTGCATAGGTACCATTCTACTGCACAGGGTTTCTTTCAGGTTCGCTGAAATAGAAGATAAGCAGAGATGAGGCAGGGAAGAATTCAAGGATAACAATATCAGCATTGATATTGAAGCATTTCTAAAGCATCATCAAAAAGTAAATTTGTCTTCCGTGTCCAGTCACGTCTGTGAAATTCCAAACTGCAGTTGTGGAGAGTGACTGCTTTCTGTGATTACAGGTGTGAATGTAAAATATTTCAGCAAACATAAAAGAGACTTGAGTCCAAGATGCTTTAACCACTTCCCAACTCATTAATGAACACCAGTTTCAATAGATGAAGGAAGCTATGCTTTGCAGACATATTTTTAATGTCCTTGTACTCAAGAACTAAGTGAATATATGTTATAAAATTATATATAAGTAAATATTTTAATAGTATCAATACCTGGCATAAAATGGTAGTCTACTAATATACCAGTGTGTGTCATCCTTCTGTAAACCAACTGCCAGCTTGCTGGGATTTTAGGGGACACATAAGGTATGCTTTCCGAATCCTCAAGGAATATAGTTATTTAAAAATAAAAGAAGAGGAATAAAGCATGAAATCTCAGTTTTGCCTGTGCACTCTCAAGAACTCACCAGAAACAGAAAATGCTTTACATTTTTCAAAGCCTGGAGCCCTCCCTTCAGCCATGATTTGCATCTCAAAGCCAACATAGAGAGACAGTGGAAGAGAGTCTATGATATTTTCATGGTCAGTCAAGTCCTTCATTCTCTGGAAGTTTTCCTTTTTGTGAAATGAGTGATGTCTAAAATCAGATATACTGAAATTCTACAGTCTAGATCTCTGTCTGTGCCATCATATATGGGAAACAATCTGCTAATTTCACGTACAGTCTGTACCCTAGAAACACAAAGAGATCTTCATAAAAGTAGCAAACTTCTAATGTCAGGATACTTTTTTTACCAGAAAAAAGGAGCAGGTCACTTTCCTCAGTGTATGGGTTGCTCTATTCAAAAGGGAAAATTTACTTTCAGAAGACAAAAGAGAAATAGTTAGGAAGTGAACTTGTGTATATTACAAATAGAAAAACACACAAACACCCCATCTACCAGCATTTGAAACCAAACAGTAGGTCTACAAGTGGAGAAAAAATTTTGAGGAAAATCCAGGTACAATTACATACAACATCATGAACACTTCTCACTGAGAAATGGAAAAAGTTATTAGATAGAAAATGGGATAAAATAACCAAACCAACAAACCACAAGGCATTCTAGTAATGTCTTCAAAATATTTCGCATACTGGAAAACCAAAACAATCTTATTTTTGAAATGCGGAAATTAAGTTATTTATCAAAAGCCACATAGCATTTCAGGGTTGGAGGTGTTGCCCGTAACGAAAACACAAACCAACAGAGTGCCGGTTTATGGGTGCTTTATTCGGGGCCCCGGGAACCTGAGGACTAGCGTCCCAAGTCAGGATTCCGAAGACCCTCATTTTCAGTTCAGCTTTTATACCTTTACACAAACAAGTTTACGTGCAGTTTCTACATGAAAGCAGTTGCACTTAGTTACACACACAAACTCATATTTCATACTGATAACAATTGGTAATCATCTGCTCTACTCATAAATCTGCTTAAGTTGTCTTAGCCCATAGAGACCCCATAGAAACTGTTCAACAGACCCTTACTATATCTAAGGTAACAAATCGTTATATACATGCTTGGTTAAATCTTTTGATTATTGTTCCTACCTCTTCAGTACATTTCATTCTCACGAACAAGGTTGCTAACTTACTACTTTGGAGTGCTGCTCTCTAGGCCTACTCTCCTACTAAGCCTTAGCCATTCTACTACTAAATTTGAATCATTCTGCAACATGTCCCCCCTTTTGAGCATTCTTCAGGCTTTTCCTGCAAGGATGCTCAAACGTAGCAATCTTCAGGCTGCAGTTTCTTGATAGGCAGGAGGTGATTCATCTTGCGGTGAGATTACTTCTTTTCTTGTTATAGCCTTCATAATGCGTCTCGTATGTTGACTTTCTTTTACAATCATTCCTAAAAGACACTTATAAGCAATTATGACTATGACAATCAATATTCCGTACTGGATAACAGAAGATATCCATCCTGACACATGAAGACCTAGGGAGCTGAATAATTCTCCTATCCAATTGTGTTCTGCTTCCTTTTGTAATTCATGAACATTTTCGTCAATTTGTTCTAATTGACTAATATCTTTCTCTACTTCTTGAGTGACATTTGGGATGTGTACACAACAATGCTCGTCCTTTGCATGCAGGTATCCACAGACTCCGTGTTCTTTCAATAGGATCAAATCTAAAGCCATTCGATTCTGTACTGTCATTCTAGTGGTGGCTTGTAGTTGCAAATTTAGATCTTTAAATCCTTTCTTAGTGACCGCTGCTAGCCTTTCAGTTTGTCCCATTAATTTAAACAACATCTCTCTGTTTCGGTATGTTGAGATTGGTGCAAACAAAGATTCTAATACCCATCCAAATTTAACTCCTGCTGATGGTTCATGCCAATCTCCCAACCTCAAGTCATCAATGTCCTTACTAATTTCTCTTTTTCCCCGTGGTTGTATTTCTACTGATGTTAACTTATCCTGTTTCCAGAATGGACAGAGAGTAGGTATCCCTAGTGTGACAGGCACAACAGGACCATCTATTGGCATGTGGGTGGTCCACTGGCCATGCCCCATTACCCACACTAAATTTCCTGGACTTCTAACTGTAGTGGTGTGACAATCAATGTTTTTCACATGTCCTTTAATAGTATGGTTGTATCCTCGACACTCACATCCTAACTGCAGGAGGGTCCTGACTGGTATTAATCCTATTTCGTCATCTGGGGTGTCACATGTATATATTCGAGTACAATTCCAATCCTCCTTTGTACGTGTTTCTGTTCTCCAATTATAATTTCCTCTATTTCCTGTAGAATAAGTTTGATTCTTTTTCCCTTTCCAGTGAATACACCACTGTACTTTTCCAATATAACTATAAGTCTCTAGTAGGCTGGGTCCCCAAATTGTTTGCCACTCTTCCATAGTTGTAGAGCTAGTAATATTTTGACATACCTCTTCTTGTTTTTCTCGTTTTATTTGAACTGGAACTTTAGAACAGGGGTATGTTACCAAATCTGTAACTAAACAAGATCCCTTTAATTGGCCAATGTCTTCGCCTGTTACCCATGTCCCAACTACCACCCATCGGAAAAATCCGGGCATCTGTTCACATTGTTTTTTGGTCATTTTGTCTTTTAATAAACATGCATCTGTCATTTCATTCCATGTTTTGGTTACAAATCTGCAATTCCATGTAGTATTCTTAAACACTTTAGGAATTTCTGGCACTGGAATTATTCCCCATGGGATTGGGTCTCCTGCAGCATAAGGCATAGGGAGACATGCAGTGATTTTTGTGACATTCTGTACTTTCCCAAAATCACGAATTAGGCCTACGACTAGGTTTTCTTGTTCTACTTCTCGATCTGGAATCTGCAGGTTACTTACTTGCCGGGTTGTTCTTTCAGTCTTTATGTGGACGACAGTAATTCCAGTATCCCACCAGTCATCTCTATTTATCCAGCAAGTATATTGGCCCTCATCTTCTCCTCTTCGTATTTCTTTGATTTTCAAAACTATTACATCTGCCTTCTTTTCAATCTGATGTCTCTTCCCGACTTTCAAGTTCTGTCCCTTAAACCACCACCCATATTCAGAATACTGTCCTTCTGAAATTTTGCAACTTAAAGTCAGATCGCTTCCTTCCTGGGCTGGGTAAACACTGTATTCTGGTCTAACTCTTACTCCTTGATGTGGTACAGCCACTGCTGTCCTTATCTCGTAATCTTTTTCTTTTCCACATGAGACCACACAAAGAAATGTACCCTCTGTTTTTCCTACTCTGGGATCAGAAATATTCAGCCACCCTTTACCTTCCTTACTATTAGACCACCAGCTAACTCCTTGATTTTGTGATTCCCAAGATTGATTTGTCATATTCAATTTCCACCACTTTACTTTAACTGATTTCTGACAATTATCTAATTGGAAGGCACAATTGATTTTTAAGGGAGGACCATCCCACATGTCAAATTGTTTCCTAGTGGGCATAACTCGCACTTTGGTCACCGTTTTCTGGGTCGTGTTTATTGTCCGTATTTCTATATGTTCATAATCAAAACTTTCCCAAATCCAAACTACACACATATATGTTCCTTCCATAGCTTTAGACACTTTGGGTACCTGCAGGACGGTATAACCTTTTTGTTGTGTCGCATCCCAAACTGTCGTCACTCCTTCTGTCATGGCTCGATCTTGATCTCTCCATCTCCATTTGACTTTAACATCTCTTAATTCAGCTCCCTGGTCATCAGAAAACAGACAGGTTAAATTCACATCAGTGTACTCTGGTACAAATAAATAAGGATCTGGGGTCTCAATTCTCACGGTGGTCTCTGCTAAACTCATCAACCCCAGGAATACTACAATTCTCAATGGTTGGCTCAAAATACCATCCTTGTAGGTGAGTGAGGTTCTACCGACCACGAGACTGAATCCTTCTTGATTCGGGTGTAATGGATCCAATTGTCGATTCCCTCGACCTTCATCGCCGTGTAAGTGGTCATTATCACCTGGCGAGGACCGTCCCATGTTTCCTTTAACGGTTCCACCGACCAGTTTTCCACCAACCAGTTTTTCACATAGACTTGGTCTCCTGGAGAAATGTCATGAACCGGATTCTCCAGGGGCAGAGGTCGATTCCACTGCAGCGCTCCTCTGAGGGCTGTGAGAGTTTTATTTAAGGATAACACATAGTTAAACACTGCTTGATCCCCCACCACATGAGGATCCCCTTGATAGGTAGCTGCATGATAGGGCTTGCCATACAATATTTCGTATGGACTTACTCCTATTCTCTCCCTGGGTTTAATCCTGATTCTCAACAAGGCAAGTGGTAATGCTTGGGGCCACTGAATTTTCGCTTCCTGACAGATTTTCTTTAATCGGTCTTTCAATGTCTGATTCATATTCTCTACCTGCCCACTGGATTGCGGTCTCCATAGTATATGGAGATTCTGCGCTATTCGTGGCTTTTGATCGATTGATAACCCTAGAGGTACCCCAAATCTCGGAATAATTTCTCTTAGAAGAGTCTTAGCCACTTCCTCTACTTGATTAGTCCTGCATGGAAAGGCCTCTGTCCATCCTGAAAAGGTACAAACATATACTAACAAATACTTATAGGATTGGGCCTTCGGTAACTTAGAAAACCCTATTTGCCAATAGTCTCCTGGTAACTGTCCTATCGGTAACTTTCCCATCTGTACCTATTTTCTGACCACTGGGTTATTTTTAATACACATGGGACACATTGCATTTACCCTTTTTGCTAATGTTAACATCTGGTTTGAGAGAACCTCATTTTTCAGAAATTTTACCATTGCTTCTGCACCCCAGTGGCACTTGTTATGTTCCGTCTCGAGTACTGCTTTCATTATTCTGACAGGTAAGATTACTTGTCCTATGGGAGTAATGTACCACCCTTTAATATTTTTCCTTGCTTTTGTTATTTGAGCTAATTTCTCATCTTCTTGTGAATAATATGGTTTTTCTTCCATATATGCTATTGCTGGATTATTCCGAACGGGTAAAAGAGCCATCTGAGTCCATACCTCTCTGGCGGCTTGTTTAGCCGCTTGGTCAGCCTGTCGATTACCTTGAAATTCTCGTCCGGGATCAGTTTGATGTCCTCTGACATGCATTATTGCCACTGCCGAGGGCTTGTGTATTGCCTCTAGCAATTGTAAAATTTCTTCTCGATGTTTAATTGATGTCCCTTGAGAAGTAAGAAGTCCTCTCTCTTTCCAGAGTGCTCCGTGAACATGAACTACTCCAAAGGCATATTTGGAGTCAGTCCATATATTAACTCTCCTTCCTTGACTTAGTATTAAAGCTCTCACCAATGCCCAAATTTCGGCCTTTTGTGCAGACGTACCTGGGGGTAGTGCATTTGCTTCTATCACTTCTTGTAGAGTGACCACTGCATACCCAGCATACCTGGTGCCATTCTCCACAAAGCTAGATCCGTCAGTATACAACTCCCAGTCAGGATCTGTCAGTGGTTCATCCTTCAGGTCTTTTCTACTCGCGTAGACTTGCTCAATGGTCTCTACACAGTCATGTTCCAGGGTACCTTCTTCCTGTGTAGACCTAAGAAATTCTGCTGGGTTGAGATGGTTAGTGATTTTCAGTTCAATATCACCTTGCTCTCTTAGCAGAGCCTGATATTGTAACATACGGCTAGAGGAGAGCCAATGCCCCCCTTTTTGTTCCAAAACTGTTATGACCATGTGGGGCACGTACACCACCATGTGTTTCCCCAGAGTCAATTTTCGTGCTTCTTGAATTAGAATAACCGTCGCTGCCACAGCTCTGAGGCACCCCGGCCATCCCCCACTTACTGCGTCCAGCCGTTTGGAGAAATGCCCAACCGGTCTCTTCCAGGATCCCAACCGCTGAGTGAGTACTCCTAAAGCCGTTCGTTGTCTCTCGCAGACATAAAGCTGGAATTCTTTGGTTAGGTCCGGTAGTCCCAGGGCAGGTGCTTCCTGAAGGGCTCCTTTCAGTTCTTGGAACGCTTTTTCCTGCTTCGTCCCCCAGGTCAGCTTGGGCTCTTTTACTGCTTCATATAATGGTCTGGCAGTCAGCCCAAAGTTGGGAATCCACAGCCTGCACCATCCGACCATTCCTAGAAAAGATCTTAATTCTTGATTATTTCGGGGTACTGGGATAGCACATATTGCTTGTATACGATTTGCACCCAAACGCCGAACTCCTTGTGAAATTTCACATCCCAGATAAATAACTTTCTGCTTTACTAGTTGAGCCTTTTCTTTTGAAACCCGGTAGCCTGCTTGCCCCAGCATGTTTAACAGTTCAATGGGTAGACAGAGTCCTTGTTCTGTAGCCCCCAAAAAGGTGCTATCTACATTTTGCGGTATTATATGTGAAAAAGGAGATTCTTTTACCTGAGCAGTCTTCCATTCTTCAAGTTCTTTTGCTAACTGATTACCAAATATCGTAGGTGAGTATTTGAATCCTTGCGGTAACTGAGTCCAAGTAAGCTGTCGCTTCCGTCCAGTTTCTGGGTTTTCCCATTCAAAGGCAAAAATCTTCCAACTTTCTTGTGCCAGTGGTATGCAGAAGAAGGCATCCTTTAGATCAATCACTGTAAACCACTGAAATCTCTCAGAAACAGATGTTAACAAGTTGTAAGGGTTAACTACAACCGAGTGGATATCTTTTATGATGAGGTTTACTGCTCTCAAGTCTTGCACTAATCTGTACTTACCTTTAGGTTTTCTTACTGGAAAGATAGGAGTATTAAACTCTGACTCACATTCTTTTATTATTCCTAAAGTTAAAAATTGTGTGATCATTGGAGCTATTCCTTTCCTAGCTTCTAAACTAATTGGGTATTGTCGCACTCTAACAGGTTGAGCTCCTTCTTTTAATTCTATTCTAACTGGAGTAGCAGTTTTGGATTTTCCAGGGACCCCTGTTTCCCATACCCAAGGCACTACAGCCTGTTCTATTTCCTGCGGTATCTCTTTTCCTCTAAATTTGATATCTAGGGGTTTTAGAAACGTCTTCTCCTCTATCTGTCCTGAAACTCCTACTACCCATGCAGTTGAATCACTTAATAACTCCATCAATTTATTCATTGCCGAAAAACTAGCTCCAATATCCATTCTAAATTCTGTCAACTCTCCCTCTACTAATAATTCCTGGTAAATTCTTAACCTTTTATAATCTCCAGACACATTCCGATCCCACTCGGGATCTTCCTGCAGCACGAAATCATTTACTGTTCCTCCCTTCGCTCCAACTGCTTCCCGCAAAGGGGTCATCAATCTAGGGGGTGAGGGCGAAACGTCTGTCTCCCTTCCCCCTCCCCGTCTCTTTTCTCTACTCCTTCCCCTTTCTCTTCGCCCCCTCCGAGCCCGTTCTGCTAGCGGAGTTCTATCAAAACCACATTCTCGCCCTCTCGTTACTTCCTTATCTGAGGACGATTCTAACGGGGGCATGGTGGGTGATCGTGCCCTCCCACGTGAAGAGAAACTATCTCCCGGGGGCACACTTGGAGTTATGCTGGGGGAGACTAACAAAAACACATCTTCCTCTGGTTCTTGACATCCTATACATTTATCATCTAATTCTTTTAACACCAACATACCACATTCCTTTTGCCATTCAGTCTTACGTTCCAAATAATAAAACAAATCTAAATACGGTATTTCATTCCACCTCTCATTCTCTCGTAAATGTTGCATCAAGGGGGTTATAATTTCCGAAGTTAATGTACCATTCCTAGGCCACTGCATTCCTTCTGTCTCATATTGAGGCCATACATTATTACAATAATCAATCAATTGTCTCTTACTTAACTCCTGTCCGAAATTTCCTTCCTTCCAATGTTTTAACAAGCAACCAAGCGGAGAATCACTAGGAATATCATTTTCTGCACAAGATAGTGCCTTAAAGGTTTTAAAAGGCATCATAGTCACGCACACTGTACATTCACACAATAAACAGTACAATACGAACAGCAAACAGTACAATACAAATAGTAAACAGTTCGATACGAACAGTATAAACCAATACCTTCCTATACCAACTTGTCAAGTCTCGTTATGAGTGACAAGTGCTGGTTCAGCGCGGCTTTCGCCCCGTCTTACGACCAGCGCCTAGGCTTCCCAATAAAACCTTTGCCCAACCCAGCGGGTAAACTCACGGTCCCGTCTTATGGGCAGGCTCCCAACCAACAAACCTGAAAGAATAAAGCACCTCCGGGCTTACCTGGATGGTTGTCCGGCGGGCACGGGGTCGGGCACGGGTCGATGTCTCCCCAGAAATCACCTGGTTGCCGGCATGGAGTGGATCAGCTCGTGAGCCGCCCCAGCTACCCCCGGAATCCCATCTGGTTGTCGCCAGAAAACTGTTGCCCGTAACGAAAACACAAACCAACAGAGTGCCGGTTTATGGGTGCTTTATTCGGGGCCCCGGGAACCTGAGGACTAGCGTCCCAAGTCAGGATTCCGAAGACCCTCATTTTCAGTTCAGCTTTTATACCTTTACACAAACAAGTTTACGTGCAGTTTCTACATGAAAGCAGTTGCACTTAGTTACACACACAAACTCATATTTCATACTGATAACAATTGGTAATCATCTACTCTACTCATAAATCTGCTTAAGTTGTCTTAGCCCATAGAGACCCCATAGAAACTGTTCAACAGACCCTTACTATATCTAAGGTAACAAATCGTTATATACATGCTTGGTTAAATCTTTTGATTATTGTTCCTACCTCTTCAGTACATTTCATTCTCACGAACAAGGTTGCTAACTTACTACTTTGGAGTGCTGCTCTCTAGGCCTACTCTCCTACTAAGCCTTAGCCATTCTACTACTAAATTTGAATCATTCTGCAACAGAGGCACAGTAAGAGCTTGAGAGTGAATAACCTTTCATTTTCTCTCAAGCAAGCAAAACAGTTTTCTTTTGGAGAATGTCACAGATTTTAAAGAACGTGATGAATACAGAACATTTTTCATGTTGCATTTTGTCATATGTACCACCAACCTGACCTTCTTTAAGGTTCTATAGTTTGAATTGTTTTCCCCAGTGACAGCAGAAGCTAGGTCTGATTTAAACATTCATGAAACTTTTCTTTACTTTAGCACTTCCTCTCCAGACCATCTTTAGGAAAAACAAGAGTAATATCCACTGCTTAACATTATTTCAGCAGCGGAAGCTTTAAGAATGAAAAGCAGTGTTTCTTACTAGGCAGTTATTTTCCCCTCCTTGATAAAAGGAACTCTTAAAGAACCAATCTTAATTTCAGTGATGTGGGAGTAATAAAGTTCCTAAAATCTGCAACCCATATGAAAATTACAAGATACGTATTGGTGAAAATTTAGCTGGGAAGGAAAATAAAGGCAAAACCCTTCTAAATAAAATTTTGTTAAGAATGTTATCATTTAATATAAAGACAAACATTTTTCCCAAGAAACAATAAAATATCTATATTTTGGTTCTAAGCCATTGCTTATGAATCTATTTGGCTTACAAATACTGTATACGTGGGATTTCCATCTTTGTGGAATTGCTGATATGCCACAGATTTTAATTTTCTTTCAAGATACTTGGTGAGGTGACACAATCGTCATGTTCTATAAAGACAAAAATGTTTGGAGTTCTTACAGATGGTTTACAAAATTTGTTCACCCCCCACTCCAATGTCTATTGAAGTGGGGTGGTGGTGGATGTCTAACTACTGAGTTTATCTTGTCCAGCTCTCTGTATGACTGTCTCACAGCCATGTAATTCAGTCCTGCAGTTAACAGAGGATAAATACACGGACCTTAGCATACCGATAGATTTTATGAAGGCTGAACTTGCCTTTCATTACTATTTAATAGATGTTATTATTGCATTTTTATAGCTGAACGTCACACAATTTATGTACAGCTTTATCTGGACTTGATAAAAGTAGCCATGATAAATGATGCAACATCAAATATGAAAACAACACCTGTTATATTCTAAATACCGCAAGTGGTTAGAAGTCAAGTCTGTTCTGGACAGAATTGGCTTGTTTATTTATTTGGGCCCTGACACTGCACAAATATGTGTGTGAACTTCTCTAAAATGAATTCTGCAATACAATCTTACCTTTTGTCGTGGTCCTGTGAATATTTTGACTTTATTTGACATAAGAAATAGGGAAATGAAAGCGAAAGTCTGATGAGGTAAAAAACTCTCTTGAAATAAAGCAACACTTGATCATCAGAGATTTTGAAAAGGAGAATCTTTTGATAAGGGAAGCACTGATAAGCTAGATGGATACACTGGCTTATGGAGTATGATGAAGCAAGACCTGAGTAGCATCCTATCTTGCGATATTAAGACTTAAATAAGAAAGATGATCATTTATAGACTATCTACCATTTTAAATTCTTTCTTTCCTCTGTAACCGTAAAGATTCTATGATTCAAAGAATAGATAATAACACTTTGTCTTAAAGAGACATATCTCAGTATGAGATATGACTAGTCCACACATTTCATTCAGGCAAAGGAAGACTTACTTTCCTAAGGTAGGGAATACTTAAACAAACTGACCATAGACAAGTCATAGAATAATTTAACTTGGAAAAGATCTTTAAGATAATCAAGTCCAACTGTTAACCCAGCACTGCCAAGCCCACCTTATCCCTAAGTGCCCTATCTTTTAAATACCTCCAGGGGTAGTGACTTAACCACTACCCTGGGCAGCCTGTTCCAATGCTTGACAACCCTGTCGTGAAGACATTCTTTGTAGTATCTAATCTAAACTTCCCCAGGCAAAACTTGAGTCTCTTTCCTCTTGTCCTGTTACTTGTTACTTGGGAAAAGAGACAAACACCCACTTCACTGCAACCTCCAGAGGAGGTGTAGGGATGGGACTGATAGGATGTACCCTCAAGTGCCGAGGGAGCTTTCTGATCTCATTACAAGGTCACCCTTGATTATCTTTGAAAGGTCATGAAGAATGTAGGAAGGAAAACATCATCCCTATCTCAAAGAAGGGCAGGAAGGAAGAGACAGGGGACTACAAAACCCCACAGCTTTCTGAAGATTTAGATGGCTGACTGAAAGACTTGTTTTGGTTTGAATAAAAGAGGTAATTTATAAATTAGGTGGAATACCATAAGAAGATTGCTAAATATTTTCAACTCTTTATATTTGTAGTACATCTTTGCAACTGATGAGTGATCTGATCCTCAGAAAGTCCTGCAGGTTAGCCCTGCATGTCAGCACATCCATATATGCCATTTGCATAAAATTCTGTATGACAGTGGTTAAATATTGGAAAAAGTTGCTCGGACAGGTTTGACAATCTTCAAATTTCAGCTGGAAATGAGTTAAACTTGACCAACCTGATCTGACTTTGGAGAAGTAGCTCCTCTCTTTCAGAGTTTCTTGCCAACTAAAACTGTTTTGTCATGATAAGTCAGCAATAAAATTACTATGGTTGTTAAAAGTGGTTACCTAGCACAGTTATTGCTAAGAGGAGAAACAGCTGATGCAACAAGGAGTTCTCGGAAGCTGCTGTATATACTTGACTGATGTGTAATTCTTCTTCCTTTGAATGCAGTGGGATCACACAGCACAAAATTATTTCCTCACAACATTTCATGTTCAGGTTTTTAATTCCCAGAAGAATTTATCCCAAGAAGTATTATCTTTAGATTTTCTTCTAGGAGTAAAATATCATAGTTGCCGTGGCAACTTTTGATTTACTGCAGCTTTTTATCTGCTTCTCTGTAATTCTTTCTGCTACTCTTTTACATACACATTCTATTGAACAATAATCAGCTCTTCACCCTCTCTGAAATGCTTCCACTGATTATTTTGTGACTCCTCCATGTTTCTGGTAATTGCTGCTATTTTTCTTAATTCATAACTAAAATGAACTAGTGGGGATTTTTTTGTTTTGTTTTGTTTATTTGATTCCTAAATGCAGAACATTCTTCCACACCCTAAGGGTTGTGTAATGCAAGAAATGAAAAAGCCCCCATTGGCCCCACCCCCTTCCCCTCCCTCCCCCTAGCCCCCCAAAAAACCCACCCCAGGAACAAGAAGACTAAGGCAAAAGCGAAAACAGACCAGCATCAGAAGATGAGATTTACAGAAGTCTTATACAGACACAAAATATATCCATTAACTGTCTGGTTTCAGAACACTTACTTCCCTTGTCAAAGGCAATTATTCTACATCATTTAATTGTAATATCCAAGTTTTTGGCTGCTAATTTTTGCTTCCAGTGTACCAGTATAATGCAAATACTGTTTCTACAAGGATAGCTTGTTCTCTGCATTGGTTTAATAGAGATTTCTCTATTAGGACAAAAGCTATTATAGTACCTTTGAATATACCATGTGTGGGACCAACACTCAAATGCTATGCACAAGTTCCTGGAGAACAATAATATGCTGAATACTGCAAGAAGAAAAAGTCATCAGAATACTCTAAAATATTAATTTATGAAAAAATATTGAAGGAATTCCATCCAATCAGTCTAACAAAATTAATATTACCAGGTGTTTTACTTCTAGTCTACAGTGATGCAGGAAACAGAAGCTTAAGAAAAGCCCAAAAGCCCTACAACTCTTTTTTGTCATTTTATTTTTCATTAAAAAAAAAAGAGCAAAACTTTAGAATTCATTCGTCTACAGCTTTAGACTAAAAGAAATATGCAATAAGATAAATGTGTTTATTGACCATTACCATAACCTATTGAATTTCCATGATGTCTTTAGCCATGACAATTTCTAAAAATAATTGATTGGTCTTCTTGAAAATATAGAGGAGAAAATACAGTTCCAAAAGAAGTTCTACCAAGAAAAATATATATTAGATTCAATAATATATCTACTGGCAAACTCTGATATACTATGTTTGCACACTTCTAAGCAGAGAAAATTTTCAGCACCTGGCTTATTAATCAGAAAGATGAGTATAATATATGTAACTTCTTAATAATATACCATTCTTGAGCTGTCATATAAAGAATAACTGTTTAATTCTTCCCTTCTGAAGGAAGTGAAGAAGAAAGGAAATAGAAAAAATATATTTTAAATTTCTATTACAGTTTATAAATATTTTTTTAACTTTTTTTCTTTAATTAAAATAATTATTTCTACAACCAAATAATGAATTTAAAACACAGTTCAGGAAATAGTCTTGTAGAATGGGGAATTCCTTTAGCACCTTTTAATGCAATGTTTTGAAACTATAAACATTCACGAAGGTGTTTGAAAGGAAAGCTAGAAATAAAGCCTATCCTTGAGTGTTTTCACAAGTACAGATGTGCAAAAATACTTCCTTTATATATATATATATATATATGCACAGATATATATGTGTCTCTGAATATACAGATATATATACCCACACTTGTACATAAACACACCCATGCATACTTTACACTTTGGTTCACAAAATCACCAAAAAAAATGGAGATGACCTCACTCTGGGTGGATGTATGCATTGATAAATTGGAAATAAAACTGTTAATATACATAAGGCAAAATATTATATAATTTGATCGTATGGCTAAGACTTGCAATCCGCTGTCATTGCAGAGAGGATAATCATGAACAAATGAGTTACCCAAGGGTTACCAACTATCAAAATAATGTTGACTGTAAACTCAATGTCTCTTTGTAAATAAGATACTTTCTTTATTATAATCAATCAATTATTATAATAATGAGAAAGCAATACGACTATTAAAAGCAGTAGTGCTATATATAATCTCAATAATTTATATGTATTTTCATATTATATGTACATGTTGGCTTTTTTTTTACAGAAAAGGATCATCAAGGAGTGTTTTAAAAGGATAGCTTTCATATATACAGTTTTGTAGACCATGGTTGATACCAGTCCAGAAAAGTATTAAAACTCGTGCTTCACTCTGGTTAGACTGAATTAGAAGTCTTTTATTGGACAAGAAAAAATAAGGGGGAAAAAAAAAGATTTCAAAACGAGAAAAAGCTGTACAAAACATCAATTTATTTACCTTTGCAGTAATCGTATTTGTATTAGCATGCAAGTAGTATTCTGTCCAATAAACACTGCAAATTGTGGTGGATATTTTAGTCACATCTTCTGATTATATTTTGTCACAGTTGCATGATCTGTCAAGGATTTTTACAAAATGAAATATTATGCAAATCTGAAAATATGTAATTTATTAAGAAATACTTCTGAAGAAGTAATAAAAGGTGTTCATAGAACTGAATTCACAGGACACCAGCATAACTCAGAACACTTAGTATTCAAAGCATCTTCCTTTCAGTTACGTGACATTTGTCCTTCACAAACTTGTTTTTATTTTCACTCCATTCTGTCTTGCAGAAACACTAAGCTATCTACCTTGAACTATATAGTTCCTATTTTCAGCACCCTCTGGTACTTAAAACTATTCTTGCTGAAGCAAAATTAACCTTAAATACCATAAGCGGTATTAGGAAGTAGATGCTGATTGAGAACAAATATAAAAAGTAAATTGATCAGTTAACATTTACAATACCTACAATTTTCTTATGCTAAACCACACTACTGCTTTAGAGGCTTTGAGTCTTATGAGTTGTGGAAGAGAACTTTGCAATATGTACCTATCACTAGAGGTATAGAAAGGTGGGGTTTTCTCTTGCCCTTAAAACATTAAAAAAAGTCAAACCTATGTGATGCTTAAGTATTAAATTTTTTCCTTTTAAATTCTTGGCTGCATGGATCAGACTACCAAAACTTGTGTTTAAAGTTGCTTGTGTACATTTATTTCACTGGCATAAATTTACATTAAAAACTTTAGAGAAAACATTGAGCCATGGACTATATGAACACACACTTTGGTAATTCAGTCACTGAAAGCAATGGTCAACAAAGATTCCCTTTGACTTCACTGGAATTCTGAATTCATCTGATTGTACTCTACTAAAGTACAGTGACTGCTGACACAACAAAGTGTTGCTAGACTGTCAGCCTCAGAATGTTTGGACTGGGTAGCCAGTAGAAGATCACTGACCAAGCAAATATCTTCCACTGAAGAAGACTATAACTGTGTGGAATTATTTTGAAAGAAAAACCTGAAGTGTTGGGATATCCCACAATATATTTTAAGCCACCATGGCTTTGAAAACCACAAATATATGGTTTTTTCTTCTTCCTATAAAGCTCAGAAGTCAAAAGTAGCTGGACTGATTGAGTGACTTCACTGCTTTGAAAGAGTACCTTGGAAAAAGTAAGGGTTTAGTGTTGTGGGAGAGTATAAGGAGAAGAAAAGGTCTTCCAAGGAGAAGATGTAAAGACCAGCAAAATAGCTGTATTTTATGTAATTTCCCAGTCTTAGGAGAAAAGATATGTTCTATTTCACATTTAACTATTTTTCTGCAGGTGTCATACTTAAAGCACATAAGCTGATTCCAATAATTTTTCATCTTAATTCTTTTGAGAAACTAATATTCTATATGACAGAGAAAATTATTTTCTGCCATAGTTTTGTAAATGGCGTTGCAAGGTCACCTTAAAAAAACCCCCCTACATTATTGTTCTTCATTATGATAATGAAATTAAACAAAGAGCACCTAGAATAAAAAGTCGTTAATATTTATTTGCAAAAGTTTCATTTTCTTGAGGAGGAATAATACTCTACATAACTTTTATTCATTGTCTTGAAAAAAAATGCATCATCAATCAAAACTAAGGTATCATTGCTTCACAATGCCAAAAGGACATTTAGTTGGAAAATTCAAGTATTCAAAAGGCAGGAAATGCCAAAGTTTAACCATTTTATGAATAAATATCCTTACTCCATTCTTTTGTATTGCATTTCTGAAATTATTTTTTTTTCAGATATTCTATAATCAGAATATATTTCCATGTCTTACTTATTCCATCCCCCAGTAATGTGAATGTGACAAGTACAGAAACACAGAATCACAGAATGGTTAAGTTTGGGAGAGGCCACAGTACAACTAGACCAACAGTTATTTAGCCCAACTGCTGTGCTCAAAGAAGGGTCACCTACTGGAGGTTATTCCAGACTGTGTCCAGTCAGATGTTGAATGTCTCCACAGATGGAAATTTGACACCTGTCTGGGCAACTTGTTCCAGCATTTGACCACCTTCAAACTTAAAAATTGTTTCCTGTGTTCAAATCGAATTTTCTGTGTTTTAATTTTTGTCCATTGCATCTTGCCCTGTTAGTGGACACCACTGAAAAGAGTCTGTCTCGTCTTCTTCCTTCTCCTCTACCAGGTGTTATACACACTGATAAGATCACACACAAGCTTTCTTCTCTTCAGGCTGGACACTCTCAGCCTGTCCTCATATGGATGATACTTCAGTCCTTTGGTCACCTTTCTTTGGAGTTGTTTCTCCATAAGGGTAGGACTTGGCATTTCTGCTTGTTGAACTTTATGGTCATGTGGTAACGGAAATATTGAGGAAGCAAAAATACTTCTCTTAAAAAGTGGGAAAAGTTTGTATCTTAAGGATACAATTTTAGAAACCTTAGTTAATGTACAAATCATTGTATAAATATCATAGAAATATAGAATAGAATCACTGAGTACTTGGTGTTCGAAGGGACTATAAAGATCATCTAGTTCCAACCACCCTGCCATGGGCAGGGATGCCTTCCACTAGACCAGGTTGACCAAATCTCCATCCAAACTGACATGGGGCTATTTGTACAGAGTGAAGAAATCAATTAACTAAACCACCACACTCACTAAAAGCCACTTCAAGTACACAATGATACCCATGAGTATCTTACCTATTGACCAGTTTAAGTGTTTGTAAGGCTGCAATCTTTACAAAAAATTGAAATTAAAAAAAACTCAAATAAAACGATAAAATTATTCCTGTGTACAAATTATTTTAAAAGAAAGCCTCTGAAATGTTATCTACTTTAATCATGCATATGTTCAATTTAGTAGTCCATGCAGGTCTTCATGTTTCAAAGTATTCATACAGTTAAAAGTTAAAGGATTCCTATTCTACTCCTGCCTACAGTATAATACAATACTGCAAATATGTTCACATAATCCTAAATGATGTACAGACTATATTGACTTTCCTTAGGAATATTAACTATTTCTTTTTCTGGCAGAACAACACTCATATTACTGAGCTCAAATGCACAAGGGTTCATGTACTTTACACCTTATCCTTTCTTTTTTACACTACCAGTTGGTTTTTATAAAGATTGTGATCCGTGGAAAAAAAAGTGGTACATCACCATCTGTCACTTGTAATCTTTAAAACTAGTTGTAATTAAAAAGTGAATACTGCCACTACATCTTGCTTAATTTTCAAGGGGAGCTGTCCTGAAAACAAGTTGAATAAGGCCTGATCCTGGAAGGCTAAATAGCAAATCCTCATCCTTTTTTCCCCCCTAACAGATAAAATAAGAAGACTGTAAGCTTGGAAAAATTAAATTCTCACTTTTATCTTGAAGGTGTGATGCAAAATTTATTGATGGACACTTGTAAAGCACTGAACTCCACTGGATATAACTAAGAGTAGAAATTTCAGTGAGGAACTGGAGATCAGTGAGTCCTAAATACATATTAGAGTGAAATCATTAGTGAGGCTACAGTGATCCTCTGTAATGAGGATCTCAGGGAATCTGTGGGTCCTGTTCCTTGTAAATCATGGAAAGGAAAGTACAGGCTAGAATCCATGCCACAATCCAACATTAAGCATTCTTGGTCTTCACAGTAACTCTCTACCTATAATTGTTTAGAGAAAAAATAAAATAATATTGAAGAATGTAAAAGGGGATTTCATTTCTCAGCTCTGGAGCAATATCCTAAGGACAGAACTATGGTAGGTTTCTCTTTTTAACATTTGATCAGATTCCATTCTGGATATTGAAATCTTTGTACAGGTAAGTCTGTTAAATTCATTATATTTTTGCAAATGCAAAATGAATCAGCATTTTTCAGTGCTTTGAATACTTAGCATATCTCTAATTGACATGAAATTATAAATTATAAAATTAATACTTTCATGTAAGATATGTTGTTCTCTACGACCCTTACTTTTTCTCATGTGGTAAAATCAATTTCAGTTATTGATTATTTACCACTTGTGAAAAGTATGATTAATATATTAATTATTTACAAAACAACAAGCAAACACTCAGAATTAAATTATCACTAGTTACAGTTTTCACTGGCTTTAGTGTGTGTCCCTGCCTTATATTTATTTTTTGTTATTTAAATCATCATAGAATTGGAGAATCATAAAATGGTTTGAGTTGGAAGGGACATTAAAGATCATCTGAATCCAACGCCTCTACCATGGGCAGGAACACCTTTCACTAGATCAGATTGCTCAGAGCTCCATCCAACCTGGCCTTGAACACTTCCAGGGATGGGGTATCCACAATTTTCTGGGCAACATATTCCAATTTCTATTACCCTCACAGTAAAGAATTTCTTCGTAATATCTAACCTTAACCTATGTTCTTTCAGTTTGAAGTCAATGCCCCTTTCTTGTCACTACATGCTATTGTAAGTAGTCTTTCTCCATTTTTCTTATAGACTCTCTTCGGGCACTGGATGGCCACTGTGAATCCATCCTAGGCTGAACAATCCCACTTGTCTAAGCCTTTCCTCATAAAGAGGTGCTCCATTTCTCTCTTTTATGATGACTATATTTCAAACATGCATTTTAAAGTTTAATAAAGACTCAATAAACCTCTGGCATCAAAATGTCTTTTTTTCCCCCCTTTTTGTTACTAGATAAAGCAAACCACCAGTGATGTGGTAAGTGCGATGAATAATCTTATTTCATAATGAACTGAGATTGATGCTTCATCTTCTTTGACATGATGGTATTTGAATATAGTCAACTAGTCATAGTTGTCACTATAGTCAACTAATACATAGAGTATCAGTTTCTGAGGTTGACACCTTTGTTTTTCTAAACTGTATGTCTATGTGCCTGGTCAGATGATTTTTTGCAAGGCAAATCTGACAGAGCATGAATCAAAACCCCCTAGATATTAGTGCTACATCCTATCAGCTGTGTAAGTCTTATTAGTTCTCAATTATTTCACATGATCTGGATATAAATGCTTCAGGCACAGTTCACAATCATGACAATGAAGTTGTCACACAGGAACAGTTCAAATAGCTGTCTTTCAGGATCAGACTTCATCACAGGCCTTAGGACAAGACTATTATTATTCCTCAAGCCCTCATGTAGCCAATACAAGCTGGAAAATAAACATATTACTAATGAATTGAGATAATTCAGTAATATACCCAGTCTGCTTATCACAACTAGTGAGATGGAAATAAATGCTTTTCTAGATATAGGAGTCATGCTGTATCACTTCTAAAGGAATAATAAAACAACTAGGAAACATATATCTGTATTACTGAGCCAATTCTTACTGTTTCAGAATTCCAGGATGTTACTAATCTTACTGGAATATTAAGAGGAAGGTTATTTTGGTTTCAGTAATCCAGCAGCACACATTTTTTTAATGAATATCTTGGTAGAGTTTTGGTACAGATGGTATGTTTGCAGAAAAGTAATGGAATTTATCAATAAGGAATGAAGATTTGTATTCTACTTCATGTTGAGATTTCTTCTAAGGAAATCTGACAATCCTCCTTGCTAGCTATCACTACAAATATTTCTCTCTAATATTAATCAGTCATAAAATTTTCTGTCAGTAGTTCAATTTCACGGATCTATTCACTAAAATTTTAGGAACACCTATTCAAAAGGTGTCATCGTGACTTAATGTCAAATTCCTGGTAATTGCACAACATGATTTATTTGAAGTATTTATTTATATAAATTTAACACCACTTGTGTGATATAAGCAATGTATTCTTACTTTTTTTATTTTTGTTTTGATTGAAATCAAATTATTTGGTAAACTGATACAAGCCTGACAAACTGTACTTCAGAAGCAAAATTGAGCACAGGTTTCCAGAAACCACTAAAAGCTTAGAAAACACTATGGAGTCTTGATTAATGTTCAGTCATCTCCTGAGAGTCAATTCAGTTAGTCTGGTGGGCAAGTAATATCCTGCTGATACATTGCATTAAAAGAAAACAAACCAGCCTTTCCCATTCTGCAATTCAAAATAGAATTGTCTTCTATTAGGAACAGAAAGACTCCTCCTTCCTCTGCCCCCATGGGGGATGGTCATTTAAGGAACTTTTTAATTTTCCTTTGAAACAAATCTTCCCAAGCTTTCAAAATATGATAGACTTCAGTTGTATTCTACAGATTGTACATCTATACTGTTTACAACTTGGATTAAATAATAGGTCAGAAAGATCAATTTTTTGTAAAGGAAAAAAATATTAAACCTAGAATCAGTTGACTATTCATTTTCTGGCAGGTAATATGTCAGTGTTTTGGGACTATAATTTTTAAAACATCACTGCCACTAAGTCACCAAGTAATGATGGAATGTGGCATCAGAATTTCAATTGCTTATTGCAGTGTAGTTTTATGTATTGCAAGAAACTCAAAAGGCCCATGAGTAGCTGTGGTTGTCTTATTAAAGTAGCATCTATTTCTCTGTTGAATTAAATGTACCTGAGTAAACATAAATATCCATGGATGTAAATAGAATTTAAAAGTCTGCTTTTCTTTTTTTCTTTAATATACATTTCTAACCGGACAGGCTTTAAAACATGATGTTAATGAGATTTTAATCTTCCTGTTATAAAATCCTTGACCCACATATTTGACATAGTTTTTGCAACTGAAGTATAAAACTGTTCACTCAAGTCTTCCATCAAAAACGTGTTTACTCCCAAATGAGGGATGAACTTTAAAAAGTCATATTTTCAGTTCAAATATGTCTTTAAAAATGTTTATATACTTCTGTGATGATTAGTTGACTTTAAACTTCATAGAGCAGAGGAAAGAAAATACTGTGAGGTAATATTTCTCATCAATAAAGCATCAATGCCTTAAAAAATGTGAGAGAGGGAAATAAAAATCACAGTCCAACTATTTTAGATATAATTCAAGGTCATGTTGAAGACTGTATCTGTCCAGACTTTCTGTCCAGAGAGTTTAAGATCTCAGAATATAGCTCAATTCAAAGATTTCCTGTCATCACTGATATGTTTAGTAAGAGTCAATGAAGACTTTAGAGGTACAAAATAAATTGTGCAGAATGAAAATGATTTTTCATGATGCATTATTCAATTATCTTAGTGGATAGTAATGGCAAAATTTACAACATTCAGAAACATAACTAAAATTTATGTTCAAGTCTAAAAGCCAGGTCACTGGTCTTGTTAATATCTACCTATGTTTCTCTAGTAGAATGAAGAAGTTGAGATAGTGTTCTAACTGATCATTTTGTAAACAGGAGTCTGTAGGCCAGAACACAGAATGAAGATGCTGGTTTACACATTTTCTGAAGTTAAGTTTACTAAATGCCTCTATCATAGAAAAAGTCTTCCTTTATGGAAACTTACCACTTACCTTGCTATTATTCAATATATGCCAAAAATCAATTTAAAAGGAAGAAGAAAACTTTTCCAAGCATGTGTCTGAATTTTTTAATCAGATGGAATCTGTTCTCTACTAAGAGGTTTGGTTACATCATAGTTGGAAAAAGGAATTTATCTGTATCATAAGCAGAAATATGACCAAAAAAAGTTTGATTAACAGTATGTTTTTGCCCTTTTATAACATTTTTAAGGGTTCTATCTGATCAAATGAAGTAGCAAAGCAAGATACCCTGTTACTTTGATATGACAGACTTTGATTGTGGTGACTAGCTTGCAAACAATCTTTATAGATGAAATCTGCACTAAGGTTAACAAGGAAGATGGACACATTTAAGTTAAGATGCAAATTCTCTCTAAATTTAAAGAATGACTACTATTCCTTAACAGAATTCTTCTGGTAGGTTAGTAGAAATACTATAAAATTACTGCGGCCAGTTTTGGCAAGACAAAATGCAGTGGCAGACCAGGAATAAATATTAACTGTCATTATCTTATTTATGTATGGAACCTATTGTTCCCCCACCTTCAGATCAGGAAAACTAGAACGTTAATAACATGCTTTTATTCTTTCTAGGTCACTCGTCTTCTAGCACCAAGAAGTTACAATGTGTATATTGTACCAGAAAATCTAAGATTCATCCATAGTATTTCCAGTTGTTCCAAATAGAGATTATCCTTAACACTCCTGCAACAATGCATAAACCTTTACTGGAAAAGTATCATTCAGTTGTGAAAGAAATTTATATTTCCCTCATATTTTTCCATCTTTTTCTTCCTCTCTCTTTCTCGAAGTAAAATACCTTACCCTTTTTTAAGACATGAAAACATTCCTGAAAGATTATGTCAGTTTCAATATGCATTATTCAAAGGTGACCTTGATTTGAACCATAATATATGATGAACATTCTGCTCAACAGCAAGTTTTGAATTAAGCCTTTATCCATGAGTTTCCTAGTATGACTTAGAGCCTTTAGTCTGCAAATCCATAACTACTGCTGCAAAAATAAGCACATGGGCAGTATCAGGCAGGACTGGGAGACAGCAGTCTGTGTTCACAGTTTGTTCTCAGGCAACATGGACAAAGAACTGATATCAGAAATTATTTACTGAATCATTTCAACAAATGGATACAGCAAAGAAAAACATATCTTGAAGGAAAAATGACACCACAAAGAGTAACTCTCACAAAACAAAACACCAAAACCATTTATCATCAGACATCATCATTTCCCTTCGCAAAGTGGACACATACAATCTCAAATGAACGAATACTACATTTTAATTTATGCCTATCTCCCATAGCTTAAATTATAATTAACATTGAGACAAGATTTTATAAATAGTTCTACATTACTTTTAACATTTTAGGGCATGAGAGGAATTTAGAAATGCAAAATCAAAGTCATGGTCCTCTCTGTGTTCAACATAGCAATTTGATTCAGGAAAGTTTGACGCAGAACTGCTATACTCTCAAGAGATTTTTAATCTTTCAACTTCCCTTGTGCTAAAGGTTCTGATTTTTTAACACTTTTATGAGAAACATCCTCTCATACATACACTAAAGAGTTTTCATCTATCTAAAGTTGAAGTGTATTTACCGCATTTCCATGGAACACAGTATATCACATTTTAAACAATGAACACTTATTTCTTTTCTCCCCCATCTTGTCATTTCTGGGCTAAACATTTTCCATTCTTCCAATCTTTCCTCATAAATCTGTTTTCTAAATGCTGATTATTTCTTTTTTTCTTCTTTTTGACTCCGTTCAGTTGGTCCATACCTTTCTTGGAACAGGATAAGAACTGGGTACAAAACTTTAGCTGAGACCTTATTATGAATACTTCATATTTCTCATATGTAACCTTTCTCCTTATTCATCCCAGTAAGATTTTTTCTTTTTTTTCTTTTTTTCACAGTCCTGAGAGCTAGAGGGCAGATGTTACTAGTTGGTCACTCAGATTATTATACCTTCTTGATCTGAAGACTATTTGTGTGATAGCTGTGTAACTACTTTAAGAACTATAAAAATGACTGCTTTTGGCTTTCCGTACCCATATACATAATGATAACATGCAAAGATTGTGGAGGTTGCATCAGAAAACCAAAGTATTTATACCACCAAAACATAAAGTGATAGCACTGCCGAGCTGGCAATAAAATACAGACACTATTTATTTCTCATCTTAAAGAGAAAGAAGAATAGAATCAGTACTATGGTGAATTGCTGTTGGAACCCATTAACAGCAATATCATGTACATGAAGCAAGATGTGTTCTGAAAAGGAGAAAAATATAAATTAGTTTTCAATTTTATTTTTTTTATTCAGGAAGAAATACCAATTACTCATTTAAAAATTGATATATACCAATTTGCATGATCAGAGAGAGTATGCATTTCATTGTAATCTGTGTATTTTGTTAATAGCAATGAGCAGCTAGAGAATTTTCTTTGCACCTGAGAAGTCAAGCTGACTCATGGAAAACTAAACTAAAACTATTTAAAATTATATGAGGAAAAAAAATAATTAGAAAGTAGTAATAACACCTGTTTAGATCAGTCCACAAAGACGGCTAAAAGAGATTCCTTAAAACGTTTATTCTTGATTTTAAAATTCATAATGTTATTTTTTCATAAATTTCAAAACTTGAAAAGTGACAAAAGCTGTATGAAAAAGCTCACAGGGCAAACACAGCAACTGTATTATTTATGTTTGTACACGCAAAGCATTCTAAATATAGATGAAGTTTTGTTGGTTTTTTTCTTTCCCTAGTTTATGGATATTTTTAGACCTGAATGTAAATCTGAAAGAATTAGTATTACTATAGCAACCAAATTCCAGCCCTGCACATGTATTCCACAGAGAATAGTAATTTTTATCTTAATGAATAAAAATCAACAATATCTAATCTGGATTTAAGGTGGAATACAAGACATGGGAAATGGATTTTTCTCTAAATAAGTTCAGGCATCTGAATTAGTTAGTAAAACACTCTTTATAATCATGAGGGATAAGTAGCCATTCCTAGAATCTGATTCAGCATATACAAAAAGTATAAAAGTACTTGGAAAAGATCAGCTAGGCTTTGCTCTAAAAATACTTTATTTTTCTCTACACTTTAAAGAGAAGTGATGATGGCTAGATGTGGAGAGACCTACATTGTCAGCATCTCACCCACAGCTGCTTATGTAGAGAAAATGTTTAAGTATCTGCTTTAGTGGTTCTGAAAATGCACTTGTGAACTGTGCAGGTTCTAGCTAAGCTGGTTTTTCATACAGACAGATCAAGTAATGGCAATGATGGCTCAAATATCTCCACAGATGCCCCGTGTGTGCTTGAGTGCTCACTGCTGCCTACAGAACAGATGGGCTGCTGCAGACACTCATTTCTGTGAAATGCATCTGCTTTCCTACAGAATTAGTGCTGGGTAACTAGTACATGAGTGAATGTGCACTAGATTCCCATTGAAGATCGTGTAAATAATACTGGCTTTTATGTAATCAGATTTGGGTTTGATTCCTTCATATGTTAGGGTGCAAAAATGCAACTAGTTATGGGGTGATGAGTGGCTATCAGCCAGAAATCTCTGTTCATGGTACAAAAATGTCATAAAGGAAAATGAAAAATATATTGTAAATAATTCATGTAAAATTATAGGTTGAAATTTGAGGTTGAAATAATTACCTAAGTTAGCATTTTTACCAGAAAAACTGTTGCATCACTTTTTACTTTGAAATTAATAACCCTTGAGGAAGCCTCAACAAGAAATGAAAAAAGCTCCTTTAGTTCTTCCAAGAAAATTATTCAGGGATACATCCAACAGATTTTAATATGTCTTTTCATTGCTACAGCTGTATAATATTTCACCATAATTCTCTATATGATATAAAGTGGTAAAAAAAGCAAAATGGATTAAAAAAAAATGAAAATCCATGTAGACTGAATCTTACCTGCACTGTGAAAGAATCAGCCTTTCACAAGTGAGGAATGATGCACCACTGAATGGACCTTTGTATTTAAAAATCTCTGCTTAGAAGGAGTTAAATGTAGTCACACTGGTCATATTAGAACACTGCTCCCATCAGTATATTGATCCAAAAAATAATGGGACTCTTGACAATGAACTTGATTTGAAGTTCAGAAGCTAGGAAAAATAGTCTCAGTTGTCCACTGGGAAATCTTATGGGAAATGTTTGGTCTTATTTTTACCAGAATTTAAAATACTGCACAACACACCATAAAATTTATGAGGCAAATGTTTGTATATCTTCTTTGGGTAATGATATAGGTCTTGTTCTCAACACAACCAGAATTTTTTTTATGCTTCTCTACACAACTAGAATTTTTTTATCATCATATTATCATTCACTGCATAGAAATATGCTTCCTTTTTAGTTCTCAACATAGTAGAGAAGATATTAAATTACATACTGTAATAAAATTATTTGGAAGCTATTTATAGTACAAAAAGACATTTGAATATTTTTTGCCTCATCTTCTAAAAACTATTTTAAATAATATTTTAAATAATACACCATGCATTATTAAAAAATATATAAGAATTTTAGACATTATAAATACGCAGAAATACCCCAAAAGACCTCTTATCTCAACACATAATGTAAATTTCTGAAAAATGTGCAAAAGCATTTGGTGATCCATAAGAACTATGAGGACTTTTATTTATGCAAAGAATTATTTGCAGTTATTTAGAAATCTAAAACTTTTATCATTTTCTCGTTCTTTAAACTTATTTAAGAATATTTCTTCTTCTTGTGATGAAGGAGGGATTGGGAGCCCTGATTCATACAGAAAAAGAATTTTTTTTTTTTTTTTAATTTCCAATTGCCAGTGAATTGAAAAGAAATACTGGTTGTAGGAGCACTTATTGAGCTTGAACTGCTTTTACAAATGCAAAAATGAGAGTGATTCACCAATCTTTGACATCCTTCTTTTTTTAATTACATGTATAATGTTCCCCTTGTCGTGACATTCATTTATTCTCATCAGTAAATTATTTTACTGCTTTTTTAAGGAAACAAAGGGAAAAAAAGTTGAGATGTTCAGTCATGTTATTGAGCCATAAATTCACTGAAAAACAAGTACGTTAATTAAGACAAAAACTTCCTTTGTATGATGAGCAAATTGAAAAATCCCGGAAACTTCACAAATAAAAGCCCTTGGAATGTGTTCCCACTTTATTTGGTTCAAACAGGGGACAAAGCAGCACCAATATCTCAAAATTTTTTAAAGCATATTTTATTTAATTATTAAAATCTCAACATAGTTATTCTTGACATAATACCCTTTCCTCCCTCTCTTGTTCAGAATTATTTTGGTGTAACTTAAAAAAAAAAATTAAGTAATTACTCATCCTTTCTTTTTCCTTAAAACTTTTAAATTAATTAAATCCTGAAAAGAACCATTCAGCATCAGAATGGATGTAATATCTGATATTCTATGAGGTTTTATCTACCACTTATACATTCTCTGGATTGCTTGGAAGTACATAGATATTCATGTGAAGGTAAATGTATATCTGACAAAGTGATGGAACCATAGTAGAAGTTAGTTACCACGTTCAAGGTCATAACTAATTCCTTAAAATACTACTTTAGAATAACTTAAAGACATGCTTACAACTACACTGTATTGTAAGATGGAGCAGGATTGTTGACTTCCCTAGCAAAGAAAAGTCAATGTCTTTCCTGGTAACACATTAAATAAGATTTTTTAATTATTCATTATGTCATAGTGATGCAATCATGTACACATCTTAGTGAACTGAGGAACAAAAAAAAAACCAAAAACATATTCACAGTATCTCAATCCCTAAATTGAGAAAATGTGTACAGAATCAGCCTGGACTGTTCATTACAGTATATTGACTACATCCTAATGAAGAGGTTTTGCTGAAAGAACTAATGTGATGTAAAACAACTAAGCCCCAGATGTTTTTCCACAAGGTAATTCCATTTCAGAAATAATATTTATCATTCTCTGCAGCTAACATTATTGTATTATTTGCATTCTACTTTAAAAATATGGACAATCTGAGACACCTTTTAAAATGCAGATGTCTCAGCATGTTAAATGTCAGTCTTTCTCATATCTCCTGTATCTCCAGGCTATACCTCATCTGCTTCCTCTCCCCTCCTCTTTTAACTTGATTTCATGCTACTGCTTGTCTTAAGGACAGTGAAGAATAAATTGGTATGACTGTGATAGGATCAGAGCTAAATTTTGTTGCCTAATGATCAAGCTTTCCTACCTATCTTTCTCATCTCATTCAGTGAGATTTCATTCAGTGAAATAATGCCCCTTACGTGCATTATTTTCCTTATATCTTGAACTTTCTTAGGCTACCTTTAGAAAGAGTTTGCATGGTCCTAAAATGAAGTTATGATTATTGTAACAAATATCCTTAGTTTTAATAAAAATCGAACTATTATATTCAATATTTGATGAGAGAGTATGTAGGTAGTAGTTTAATTTGTAGTTTAATTTGGAAATATCAGTTTGCATCCCTCATTTTAAAGTAAGAATACATACAACATACAACAATTAAGCTTACCTTTTACACATTTATGAGTGTAAAAATGGATAGTATATGTAAACCTTTAGGCAGTTAAGCAGCATTTTCTATGAATAATAATGAAATTAAAGAACAAGAAAATTTTGATCCAATTTTTTATGCCATATCATTAATCACTGTTAAAGAGAGACCTAGTGTGTGTTAAATGAGTCTTATATGCTAAATACAAGGCTTTGAAGCACTGAATTAGTCTATTAGATCTGCAGAAATTAATTCTTCATAGGAATAGATCTACAAAAGCTAGAAAACTAGCAAACATTTCCTTTTTTTAAAGTACCAGTTCTATGTAATATTGAAGATTGTCACAGGTAAAAATATTGTTATAACACTTCTGCATCTGTATTGACATGAAAATTTTAAAAGCATCTTTATCAGAGAATATCAGACAATTTTGATGCATGTACAAAAAATCTCATTAATTTGAACATGAAGGGAATGACAGCAAGGTAATAGTGTATTATATAAAAACCATGGGCATTTCAAAGGGAGAATGTAAAACTGCATTAAAAGTGCAATCTGCGTATACTAAATCTTATAAAATCTGGTTTATATTCCAGTCAGGAAAAAGATGTAAGAAGGTGTTGAGGCAATACAGACACATAATGCATACAAGTTTGGTTCAATTGCAGGGAGAGGAGGGAAGCTTGGCAGGAATTTTCGTTGTTTAAAATCTAGAAGAAATGTCTATGCATTAACAAAAATCAGGGAGAGTTTGCACCAACCTTATTGTTTGTTTGCATCCCAAAAGTACAGTGCCTTGGTGCAGTTGGTGCTACACTTTTCATCACGGACTTCCTTCACCAGGACAGGTGACAGTGGGAGTATGTAATAAGGACACTAGTGTCTGATACAAATATACACATATATATTCATTCATTTTCTGGAGAGAGCAGATTACAGTAAGTATTTTCACTGTGTGATTTCAGGCTCCACTACAAAACAAGACTATAAAAATAATCAATAGTTTTAATAATATATAATTATGCAGTGGACTGGCATACAGAATGTCTTGAACCTTATTTTGATTACTATCTTAAAATTCAAATCCTTGAAATTAATTTATACCAGCCTAGCTTCCTTACCATGGAATAATTTCTGTTCATTCCTGTGTTGGCTCTCTGTTACGGAACAATCTAATATAGAAAATGCAAATGAAAGTGTTCAACTAATCCCCCAAAATTTCTTGTTTTCAAAGAAAAATAATGTCGTGCCAATGTTTTTGTTTGTTTATTTGTTTATTTAGAGCAATCAAAATAATAGTTTGATTAAATATGTCATGATATGTGGAAGGCAAATGGAAAGTCTGTCAAATAAAAAAAATACACAAATATATTTATAATTTCCATTTTACAAAGTAATTAATTGAAGAACAGAAGACATATTTAGTAAAATGTTATGTTCTGCTGATGGATACATCTTCAGGTTTGTACCTATTATACCTTTTTATAACATTAAGATGTATCTGATTGGGTACACTAATCTCATAATATTAACATTGTATATAACTCACAAAAAGTATCTTTTATGTTACCATGTATTACAGAGCTAGTTGTCTTTTATTTGTTTGATTATGAATTTATTCTCTAGATATCCTTGGCTTTTGAAGAATGATCACATATAGTCCTTTCGAAAAATCTACAGAAATCTTCAGCCAGAAAAAATTGCTGCAGTTCCATAATTAAATGATTATTGTAACAAATGGAGGCAGGCGTTGTCAGAGACTGAAATAGTTAACGATTTATGCACTCCAGGAGTTTGCAGGCTTTGACTTTTTGCCCTAAAAACGCAAGGGGATACCCCAGATGGACAGTTGAGCTCATCCCCTCAGTGCTAAGCCCTAAAAAGGCAAGAAGATGCCTCAGGTGGAGTAAGCCCTAAAAAGGCAAGAAGATGCCTCAGGTGGACTAAGCCCTAAAAAGGCAAGAAGTTGCCTCAGAGGGGCTAAGCCCTAAAAGGCAAGAAGACACCTCAGGTGGCCAATCGGGCCCATCCCTCCCTCCAGTGCTAAATCCTAAAAGGCAAACACCTCCTTATGCCAGGGAGGTGCAAAAGCATGCTGAGGGTATATAAACTGACTGGTGACTTTGAGAATTTGGGAGTTCTTCTCCCCCACCACCTGCGAATCATGACCATCGCTCTCAAGCATCGCTGTATCCAGTGGGTGGTGACTATGTCCATTTCTTTTGTACTCTCAGCTTCTCTTTTCCCTTACTCTCATCCTAGCTTTCCTCTCCCCTAAACAGTTTCTGCCCTCCAAAAAGTTATCTTTATGTTACATTGTTTTATGACAATACCCAAACTGTTAGTATGCTTGTTGATACAGAGTTCTTAAAATAAACCTTGCCAGTATATGTTTTCAGACACCGATTATTCAGTGTCATTTCACTCTAATCCACCCCAAGGGAATTATTGATAAAAACCTGGGTTACCCCCCTCCCTTTTTCTGGGGCGGGTCGTAACAGACGTCATGACTTCATTATCTGAAGTCGATTTTAGTTGCATGTTGTGGAACACCATAGTGTAACTGATAATAAATATAGCCATCCACATCTTTCCATGTGAAAATGTAACTGTGGATAATGATACGAATGTAAGAATACTAAAGTTGAAGTAGCGCAGGAATTGAACTACAATATACTTTTAATACTGTGAGGTAACATATTATAGATCCCACAAAAAGGTATCAGTGACAAAACTGATTGCACAAAGGGCATTAAATGTGGTTCGACTACCCCAGGGCCAGTCTGTGACTGTGATGTGTCGGTGTTATTCATGATAGGTGTATATGCAAGATGGGGACCCCTGGTGGTCTAGTGGTTAGGATGCAGCACTCTCACCACTGCAGCCAGGGTTCAATTCCCAGTCAGGGAAACTCCCCCAGGCAGATGGAGCTCATCAGCCCTGTAAGGCCATCCATCTAAGAGAAGGTCGCTTGAAACAAACCTACGTCCTGAGGACCTCACTGCCACTGTCCAAGCTCGCTCGGTCCCGGCAGATGAACCTTAGGATTAAAGGGTGGGCTCAGTTCAGCACATACTGTGTCTCACCTAAAAAATCCATTGCACAGGCTCAAAGGGTAAAGACCTTTCCCAAATCTTCATTTGCGAAGACTGACCATACACATATGTAAGATGTTGTCTTTAAGTGTGTTCTGGTTGTTGATGTAGCTATTAATGATGGTTTTCTTAACGTCCACTGTTTCCTGTTCACTTTATGTAGGACTTAAAGGCACTTTAAAAGATATTGATTTAATCAAGCCACAATGGAAATATTTCCTGAAGGCACTGGTAAAAAATTCCGACCCCTAAAAAATACTGGAAGAGTATTCTGTAGTCTCAAGCACTGGTAGAAATTAAATAGGCCCTGCAGTCTTTCTTTTCCAACTATAGATGTACACTTAACGTGTTCAGAAAGGACATTACACTGATAACTAAGCTTTATGGGAAATCTGATATATTGTTTTCTATTTTACTGTATCAACCCTGTAATCTTCAGTTCTTTAACATCACACTCTGAAGCATACTTGATTAGATTGTCTAGTGGTAGGGAAACATATGAAAAAAAATGGAATTATTACTTGCTAAAGAAAATAACAAACAGTAAATTAGGTCCAGTCTACATGCTGTTAAAGCACTACTGGAACTGCATAACTTGATTTTTTTAATCAAATGCTTTATGATTTTATTATATGTGAGAGGATGATTGTGGAAATTATGTGCTCACATATTCTGCTTTATTATCTCAGTACATATTGTTGGGCATGTATGAAATACACTGAAAATGTGGAAAGACATTATTTTATGTTCTACCAAAAGAAAAAAATAGATCATTTTTTATAGAATTTTCAGTAGGGTCTGGTAAGTACCTTCTGTCTTGATGGTGTGATATTTTTCTTGATATCTTAATTCACTTAATTTTCTTATCTACATTAATTGTTCTGCTAATAGAATAAAACTACAGGCATAATTTTATTCTTTATTAATAATTCTCAAGTAATTATCCCTAGTTATAAATATTGTAAGCAATATTATGATTGTTATTAAGCTTCAATTATCATTCACATGGAAGATTTAAGAATGTCTATTGTTAAATTCTTAACAATTTGAACCTAACATACCAGGTCAGATTTTTCTGTGCCACTAAATCTCCAGCATTTAAGAAGTTTAAATTAGCTGAAGAAATATCCTGAGGTCATTTGTAGCCTTTAGCTACAAAGGTTTAATTAATGAAATTACTTATCTCACACATTCAGAAAAGAACGAAAGAGATAGAGGCATAAATTTCCAAATTATTTCCATTAAAAAAAAAAAAAGTGAGTTTACATAAAAAGATTTTCCTTAGGACAAATTGTTGAAAGATATATTTTTGATTAGTGAGAAACCCATGCAAAAACTCTCTAAGAGTTAGTTGTCAGGTCCATAGATATTACAGTACAAGTGTCCAACAGGACAACATGTGAATGCCACAGCTTTTGGAGATTGATACAATTTTTAAAAAAGTCATCAGTCTCAATAGCTTGAAGTCATACAGGAAACAATAATTTTCCTTAACATATGCTCCGGTCGTTTATTTTTAGCAATATATTCTTTTTCTAGGAGAGGTAGCAGAAGATTACTGTATTGCCATGAAAACCCTACCACCAGTATTCTGAAGAGGTGTTCAACACCTATTTGCATTATATTAAAGCTATCTGAAACATCTCTTTTAAGCATCTGACCTACTTCATACTTTTTATAATAAAACTTCTTCCATCTAAGTTAGATTGCAATATAATTCAATCTCTCTGCTAATTGTGATTTTTAGTTGGGCACACACAAAATAAATAAAAAAATTGAATATTTTAAATTTTTAATTTTTCAGAAATTTTGCAATGAAATTGAAACGCATTAGTAAGAAATAGTTTTCCTTGATTAAGTTCCATAGTTTTAGTACTTCTTTTGGTAATATAATGCCACAAAACTTTGAAAGGTCTCAGCTTTTTTCCATACAGAGTAGGACTTAGAAATCTCACAGCATTTTGTCAAGTAGAAAACCTCTCCATATCTGACCTCTAGCAAACTCTCTATGCGATTGAAAAGCATGCTGATCTGTAGAGGTTGAACTGATGAAAAAAGGGGTTATAACTCCTCTGCGTTCCTGAATCATGGTTGTCCAAAGTAGATGACTGTTTTATTTCTGCACAGTGAACTTGTACTAAACCTGACTTTGACTCTAAAGGTCAAAACTCCACGCACAGAGAGTGGCCTCAAGTGGTTAAACACCGTAGTTTCCCACCACTTGGTTGATATAGTTTCATTGGTCAAAATTGTTTTGAATGTAGAAGGAAGGAAACAATCTGGGTAAAAGAAATGCAGCGGGAAGGAACACCAGTGCAATTACTTGCAAGTGACTCACACCACATCTACTTTGAAGATTCTGATCTTAGTACCTCTAGAAAAGTTACAGAGACTAATGGATGAAGTTGCAAAGGATAAAGAGTAACGGACATGGAAGTGCAGTTTTCAAAACTCTTGTTTTCTGAATGCTGGATGATTTGTCAGGTCCTTTCCATGTTGAAGCTCTATGTTGGCTGCAACTGACAGCTGGCATTGTTTTAGGAGAGGCTAATAACAAATAAGGGTAGTGATCAGGATGCATCCTGGTAAAATTCCATAAAAATGAAAAATGTTTTTCTTTATTGCTGTCACTGTTTTTCAAAACTCTGAAAATGATAGCTCCTTTCTGTCATATTTTATTAGACATAAGCTCTTCACCTGTTAATCTTAAATGAACAAACATTATTAACTGCAATGAACTACAAACCTCCACATATAAATAAGAGACTTAGTGATAATTTTTGTAGTTTTCTACGTTCACAGTTGAATTTTATCTATCAGATCTTCACAAACATCCTTTTTGATGAGTAGGAGAATATAATATGTTAGTCCTTCCCAAGAGGGGGAGGCATACTGAGCTTATGTGACCAAAGCTAAGTGTATTTAATCACGCTCCACTGTGAGTGAAATTATATACTTAAAACTGCAAATTATGTTTTGAGATAAATTCACCTGTAATCTGCAACACATACAATATCAAGCCCCTCAAGATTTTTACCCCTAAGATTTGAACCAAACTTGCAATCTTTTTTAGTTGTTAATCAGTAGCTCTAGCTAGACAGTTATGATTAAGCAATTGCATTGTGAATGTTGTATGCCTGGTTAATCTTTTATTTTAAGGGAAAGGGAAGACAATCTCAAGATGAATGGGCTGTCTGGACAGGAGCCACCAGGAGTGAAGTCAGCAGAACTGAGCAGTAACTGGGGGGAAGGTAATTCCAGCAGTGGGAGATCGTGACCACCAACTCGTTGACCACCTACCCAAAACGGACTCCAGACTCAAATGGAGGGAAAACTGCATGTGTGGACTAGTTAGCATGAGGAGCAAGAGTCACAACTAGCAAATAGAATTCTGAGTACTAATCTATGGAAAAATTATGTGATCTGTAGCCAGTGAATGCTGATGCCTGTGTTTGTTATCATGTATAAATACAGCAAAGCTTTGATGATCAGGGAGCCAGCCTTTTGTGGGATGCCACCAAATTCCCTGTTTTAAGCAAACGATAATAAAAACCAGAAATACCACTCCTTAGTGTGTGAATTGGCACTGTGCACTGGGTAACAAGCCCACGTTCTAGATAACACATATAAGGAAGCAGATTATATTTGATCCACTGCCCTCTAATTATTCCTTCAGAATAATGAAATAAAACTGGTCTGAAATATATGTAAGCTAATATATAAAGATACAAACATATCCAAAATCCTTTTAAAATCAATGGATATCGCAATAAAGCTTCAAAGGATCTGTGTGACATAGATCTTCATATAATCTGTGATTTCATATCATCACATACCACTAATAGATCAAAGCAATAAAGACTACGTAGAATAATTTTTTCTATGAATATGTTTAAGAGAAATTTGCTGTTTCAAGGTAATCATGTCAAAAAGGAATTACATATAAAGAGGTAACCATTAAAATGTAACCATTAAAATGTAACCATGTAATCATATATATAAGTTCAGATCAAATCAGTTACTAAGTTATGTGTTAGCACTGAGTAGGCATGTTAATACTTACAATTAACAATAATTTACTTGACGATATCTCTTGCCTAATAAACTTACTGAAATTTTAATCAAAGTGCACTTGAGTCCTTGTGTGTTGCTACTTTCTGTTCCTGCTGTCAGGAGGTTGCATGAGTCTTACAGATCAGAGAGAGGCAAAGTAGTAAACAAGAGCTGCATAGCACTAAAAACAACTATAACTTTAAGCATCTTTATTAGAGTATAAACTAACTGCAAACCACAAGGTCATACATATGTTTACACGGAAATGACAGAACTGCTACTAATATGTGGAACTTCAAAAAAACCCCAACTTTAATGCAATACTGACATATATCACAAGAATTTTTTTCCTAATATAGTGAGAAGCAGTGCTTAGAATGTCTTAGAAGCAGCAAAATAGGGCAGATGAATGCGGCCAGTGGAATGAGTTTTTCTGCAGCAGCCAATTTGGTAAGCAAAGAAGGTTAAATGTGGTTTCTGATTTCTGTTATGAGGCAGCTCACCTCAAATACCAGTCTGAAGATGACACCTAAATGTAAGCATAAGGTAGTTGTTTAGGCTCCCTCAGAGCAGTCAGTGCAGCTGTAGGCCTCTGCAGCTGACCTTCAGTGTCCTTTGAGATGAGAGAGGGTTCCACTGATTAATCAACACCAGATAGATGTAACATTTACCACCTATGATTTCATTTATTTGCTTAAACACAAGTTGTATAATGTTATTTCGGAGGCACTGATTGTCCAGGACACGTGGATAGAGTCTGCAAGATGCAACAAAAAACTTATGACAGTCTTTCAAATCTGGAAAAGGAGCTTAGGAGCCAAAATGGGGACGAGGGGGGCCAGAGTTGGGACGAGGCAGCTTGTATCTATCATTTAGATACTTATAGGCTCCCTTCAGATACTTGGAAGGCCACAAATAGGTCCAAAGTCTTCTCCAGGCTAAACAATCCCAACTCTCTCAACCTCTCTTCATAGGAGAGATGCTTCATTCCTCTGATCATCTTTCCCAGCCTTCCTCTAGACTTGTTTTCTCCAGGAAGTTCTTATAGCATCCTTCCAGTACCCAAAAGGGGCCTACAAGAAAACTGGAGAGAGACTTTTTAAAGGGCATGTAAATGATGAGAGAAGGAGTAATGGCTCTAAACTGAAAGCAGGTAGATTTAGATTTAGATATAAGGAAAAAAATCTTTACTGTGTGGATGCTGAGGTACTGAACAAGTTGCCCAGAGAAGTGGATGTCCCAGCTGTGGAACTGATCAAGGCCAGGTTGGATGGTGCTTTGAGCAACCTGGTCTAGTGGAAGGTCTTCCTGCCCATGGCAGGGCATTTGGAAATAGATGATCATAAAGGTCCCTTCCAACCCATATCTGTGATGCTATGATTCTAAAACTGTAAGGTTTATATTTGACTGTGTGACAAAGGTTATTTTTTTTTTCCTTGTGTTCATCTTTGTCTTACAGCAGTATGGTTTTATATGGATATCAGTAATGAGCAGTTTCTCTAGAGAGAAATACAGATTTATGCCTCTAAAACAATAATGTAATGTAGGGCAATACAATACATTACAATACTGGTAAAATAGCAGGGGTCTTTTGAAGACATGGTACAGAACACAACAAAGAGAAGTGCATGCACGCGTTGATAAGAGGCAGGGCAGAATCTTGGAGATTCTGGGAACTCCGTGGTAATAAACATCTCAATGGTCAGTCAAAAGAAATGCAACCCAGTAGCAAGACAGAATTAGTTTTGGAGGTAACAAGAAGAACAATGAAGTAGTATGTAACATAAGTAAAAAGCACCATATATAGTCAATTTGTATGTAAATTTGTATGTAATATGAACCTTCAGAACAATGAATAAAGCATCCTGTGGATTCTACAGTAAAAAGGAAGAAATCATTAATAAGATCGTTATTTTTGGCCATCAAAGCATTCCAGAGGCTTATGAATTGCTGTAATGCCCACTTACTTAAAACTGAAACTTAGCCTTAAACATGCACCTTAGCCTGAAACTATCCACCTTGAAAGGAGCTGTGGAAAAGTGAGAGTAACATCAAGAAAAAGGTTAGAAACACAGAAGAGGGTGTATTATAATTTTAATTTTATTAGTAGTATTATTTTCTTGCTTTATGGTGAACTTACCACCAGCTGCCGCAAGAGAGGAGTCCCGAAGAGAAGATACAAGGACTCCCTGAAACAACATCTCAGCCTTGGACATATTGATCAACATAACTGGTCTACTCTGGCCTCCAGTCGGGAGGTCTGGAGACACACCATCTATAACGCTGCTGATGCTTTTGAGAACGCATGCAGGATCACTCTTAAGGAGAAAAGACAACACAGAAAGAATCGTGTCTTGCAGAATATACCACCTAAGGAGTCTTTCTGCTGTGCCTTTTGCAACCGGACGTGCCTGTCTCATACTGGCCTTTTTAGCCACCAACGCGCTTGTAACAAATGTGGGTAGAGCCCTTCCCAAATCTTCGTTCGTGAAGACTAGCCATGATGAGTATTATTTAGTTAGGGGGTTTTTTGCATAGGAATTATTTTTTCAATATTTAGATCTAGAAAAATAATATTTCTTGACTTAGAATGCCAAGATTTCAGTTATATTAACAATAAATTCTTGACTTTATGTATAAGATATACTACATTCTTAGTTTAGTAGATATAAATATGACAAACACTGATAAGAACTTTCATTTGAGCATTTTGACAGAAGGTAACTGTTCTTCCTGTGCTGTTCACATGCAAAACACAGGAAAAGCAGTGGCTTAAACTCATTCAGGGAATTATATCCATACTGAAAAGGAAAACATATCTGGTACTTTGAAGTCTGTATTCTGATTTCACTATAAACAAGACTGTGGTTTTTAAGAATGTCAAAATAACCTCTTTTTAGATGAATCCACTCCTTATGATGGAAATAAGATCTGAAGACCCACACAAGTCAACAAACACAATTACACTGGACACCCATTTTACACTGGTAAGAGGCTAAAGGAAATGTCTTGGGACTGCTTTCTGCTTCTGCTGTCCTCTGCTTACACTGAAGCATTTTAGGTTTTTGTATTGTTTGTGGGAGTGTTTTGTGGAATTATTTCTGAACATCCTTCTATACTTATATTACATATCTGACTATGGGGATAGAATTCAAAGAATGGAGAGGTTTCTTCCAAATTTGTGTAAAACATTGCAAGCTGGGAGAATATAAACCCATATTCTTAGTGGCATGGAAACTTTATTCGTAAGGAAAGCATTCATTCTAAATTCCTACCAGACTATCTAACGAACAGCTCTCTTAGTACACTGCACTACTTGAAGAACTCAAAGCAACAAGTGTGCAAAGAAATTCCTATTCCCTATTCAACCAATGAACTAAATATCTCTAGGATTTTAAGCCTTTGACTTTAGTAGTAATTGTTGCACTCAAAATCTTACAGTGGGCAAAAGGGAACACACCATATGGATAGAGCAAAACTTTTCTTACTCCAGTTAGTCTCTTAGCAATAGAATAAATTATTTAATTAAGATCTAGAAGTCTCATTAATAAAATAGTTAAAATTGTTACAAAAAGGCTTCCAATTTTCTATGTCTTTGGTGTAGTGTTAGACCCCTGTTGTTCCCAAGGTCCTACAGCTGGTAGTTTCAATCTTCCCTTAGGAGAATGGGAGGGATTGAGCCAGTTCCCAGGTTTCATCAGCACACCAAGGTCTTCATTGGTAGAAAATCATGCTCCTGGTAGGAATTTCTTCTTCTTCATTCTTGATATCAGGCTAGGGTTACTTTTATGTGTTCCTCTAACACAGTCTATGTCCTTTTCACGGATACCCAACCAAAGTTTGGAAGTTGTGTAATAGCCTTCCTCAGCCTCACCAGACCTAAAGGGCTACGTGCTAATGCATTGGGTTTACATGACAAGGTTTTGGTAGTGGGGGGTGCAGTAAAAAGCTACCCAAAGCTTCCCCTACGTCTAATAGAGCCAATGCCAGCTGGCTCCCGGTGAGACCCACCACTGGCCAAGTCCAAGCCCATTAGTGACAATGGTAGTGCCTCTGGGATAATGCAATTAAGAAGGAAAAGTTGTTTCAAGGGAAACAATTTTTCAGACACCAAGGCCAGAGGAGGAGCGGGAGGAGATGCTCCAGGTGAGGGGCAGAGGTGAAGACCATTGTGAGGTCCACGGTGAAGCAGAAATCCAACTGCAGCCTATGGAGGACCCTACACCAGAGCAGGTGAGTGCCTGAAGAAGCTGGCACCCTGTGGGAAGCACATCCTGATGCAGGTTCCTGCTGGAGCTGGTTTGCTCGCAGTACTTATGATGCCATGGGGGACCTGTGCTGAAATAGTGTGTGAAGAACTGCAGCCCATGGGAAGGAGTCACACCGGAGAAGTTGGTGGAGGACTGTCTCCTCTGGAAGGGACCCCATGCTGGAGCACAACAACAATAAGAGAAGTCCTCCACCTGAGGAGGTAGGAACAGCAGAGACAATGCTTTATGAACTGACTGTAACAAGCATTCCTCATCCCCCCTACCAGAAGGAGAGAAATTGGGAGTGTACTTAAAGCCCAGGAAGTATGTACAGAGCTGGTCGGTGCTCTTTGTCATTAACAGTTATTGCTGATTTCCTTAAAATGTAAATCTTAATTTTAGGAAAATACTTTGAAGACCACAGAGGAATCTAAATAGACTCATGCTAGCTTTAGAGGCCATGTAACTGTTCTTGATGCCTGCACCTACAAAACTATAATAAGGGTGATGTAACATTTAGTGCTAATAAATTCATCATTCTTGACAATACTTTCAAGTCTGACCATTTTATTCAGTTGTGAGCAGAGGATGAAATGGCATCTTTACTGCAGACAGTGAATCCTTTGCATTTAAGAGGGATGGGTTTAAGTCAGGGAAGGATTTGACCATAGTAAGATTGATGTAAATTTTCCAGCAACTGCTCTTTATTCTTAGTGTGCCTAAAGGTATTTACAGGTAAATATATTTACATCAGCACACTGCTGACTGAGGACAAGATATTTGTGTCCATAAAGAGTCATCTTCATCAAAGGACATGAAGGTATGCCAGCTTCTATCAGCAGCAATTTTTGGACCCATAATTTCTTAATGTGTATTACATATCAGAAGACAAACAGTATCTTTTGGATTTGATTAAAATATTCCTCCAAAGAATAAATGTTTTCTAAGCATTTGTTCTCAGTATTGAATTAACACTGTCTTTTTTCTGGTTCATAATAAATAAGAAAAATCTTGAGCAAGTATCTGAATAGGAGAAGAAAAATTTAATAGATAACCTATTACAGCCACAATTAGCAATATGGCAGTAGACCTCTTTTCTTTGTAGCCTTAATGCCTGTTAGCTTAATAAAATGAAATTAAATCTGAACTTCTTATCTGTCATTGGGGGTTTTCAGTTATAGTAGTCCATAAATAAAGCTCTAACATGTTGCCTAGGTGAAATGGTTACTTTTTCAAACAACAATCAATAAAAATAGAACACCATAACATCGTGTTAAAGCCAATTATTTGAACCAGGTTCCAATAGGAAAGCGCTACAAATTCACATAAATAGACATTAAGCTAATTTTATATATGGGATATGAATACTTCTATTGCTAAGTCCACTATATATAGAAAAACTAGACATGGGATGAGTCACCAAATTCTAAGTTACTGTGTAAGAAACCATCATCAGTAGAACACAAATGGCCCCTAATATTGTTGGGCCATACATCATTATGTGATCAGGCTACATACTAGCAGTATTTCCTGATGTAATTCACTGTTATTTATTCACTAAACTTGTGACAACCTAGAACAGCAATGAGGAATGAATATAACTATTGTGTTACCTACATTCTAAAAAAGCAGTATGTTTTAAAATGTTACTGTCATTTTTTAATAATTCATACTCTCCCTATATCTTAGCAAATTAGTTCTGATATGTTTGGCTGTTATCTTGGACACATGGAAAGACAGAAAAGGTCCAACAAACATGACCAGGCAGAAGTAGGTACAGTAGATAAACTATCATTAATGTATCAGTAGAATTCATCTACAAACTACCAACGATCATTCATGATTCATAACAATTTCTACTTGGTGCATGCATCTGTTAGTAGGATCTCGTCTTCCTCTCGTAGGAGGTTTATGTGTTGCTCCTCATATTCAGAACTTGATTATTGTTGTCTTGCAGTACTTTTGGGAACTGGATTCCTCTGAAACCTTTTTCAAGTCCCAGACTTGGGTATGCCTTTAGTCTGTTTAATTATGATCTAGAAAATCTCAGTGTGGTGCTTCTAAACCATACTAATACTCATATACATTAACATCTCTATTGAAAACAAAACCAAAACTAAAAAAAAAAATCAAAAAACAAAGCAAAATAAGCAAAACAGAAAAACAAAAGAAATGCAAACCCAAAGCAAACAATAACTGGAGTTCTTCCTTCTTTCACACTTCAATGCTTTCATGAGGTGATGGCTGGAAAATTTTAATCAGCTGCATTCTTCACCAATAGCTAATTTCCTAACCCTTGAGTCTTTAGTAAAGTATCTTCCCCTCCATGTACTGACTTTTTTTTGTTCCTATCCCCACTCAGTGTGTTCTTCAAATGACCTCTACATTGTCAAATGTCCATTCTCCTTTGGTGGTATGCGAAAAAATGTTCAACCAGAAAGTCGTCCTTTTCCACTTCCACTGCCCTGTTGTCTGCCTTTTCTCCATCTTCGAGGCAAAGATAAGAAAGGAAAAACACATTTACCAGACAGGAGAGCTGAAATGATCACAGGTTCTTCACTTCTCACTGAGAGCCTAACAGCACCCATGTCCTCAATATTGCAAAAGAGAGAGCCTTCCATGCTTTTCTTCCTTCTCTGTTTCTTCATGCATCTGTTGTAACCCTTAGGTTTATAAAGATGTTCTCATCAGTACTTAATTGTTATGCTAACTGTGTCTTTTCTGATTTGACAAAAGTATCTGAATCCATGTTTGAGTTCTACAAAAAAAGTACTTCAAGCGAGCTGAGAACTCCTTTGAACTTGGTCTCTTTTCAAACAAGTCAACGCTGTCCTTCATCAGGAATGAACTCAGAGCTTTAAATTCTTCTGAAGGATTTGTATTCTATCATGACATCCACAGGTTCCCATGCAAGGCTTGATTTCTGTTACTAAACTGCTATGTCTCCTAAGGGAATCCATCTAAACTGAGAGAGGAGGGAGAGAAGGATGTTATGCTGAGGGCCTCCTGATTTGATGCAAGGTTTTATGTCCTAGGTTTTATAAAAGTCTTAAAAGAAAGGGCATTGGTAGTCACAGGTTTCAAAGAGATGGTCTTGAATTTGGACATCGTGTGTCTCTGTTCTGACATGTACAGATTGGACATTATGCTTTTAAATTTTACACCCAAAGAAGCTGTAAAGATGTATCTATGCTGTTACTCAGACTTTAACATTGGCTGTGTTTTTCTTGGTGCCCTAAGCAGTTTCTCCTCCAGCAACAGCTTAAATGTTGGGCAAGAGCTGTACTCAGCCCTAGTAGTGTGACACTGGTCATAGTATAGGACATAATGGTAGAGAAGTATACATGAGATGTTACGGTCTAAAAAGTGTGAATGCTATGGATGGGTAAGGCAGGTTAAGACAATTAATTACTGTTTGAACCCATTCTATTCGTAAGGGCAGAATAGAGGAGGAAAACATTCTCAGCCAGTACTGTCTCCTTAGTCCTCACCCCTCACCTGACCTAAAAGTCAATTTGATTTCTTCAGAATTGAACTAGACTGAACATGCATAATAACAGTGTGGTTGATCATGCAGGTCTATTGTGCAAACAGAACATAATTTATTAAAACAATATTTATGTGAATCCAGGATTATCAGTGGCAAAATTTTCAGATGACACTAAGCCAAGATATTTCTGCATTGTCCTTTCTACCTTTCTTTTGTGTTTCTAGGTGCTGCATTTCACTTACTCTTCAACATTTAAATTTAGCATTGTCCTGAAAGATTTCAGGAATCTCTGAAAAGCGTATACGCATCTAATAAGCAGGAGAGCCCCACACTTATTTCATTAGGTTTTGCTTAAATTCTTCAACAGTGAGGATCTGGGAGACTAAAAGAGCTGTTGTATTTCTGATTGGTACATTAATGTAATGTAGCAAAACCCATTAACTTTAACCTTCCCCAGCATTAAAACATGCTAGCAAAAGGTAAAAACCCCCAACTGATCAGTCTGGTTTTATGAAAATTATCAACAGCTAGTCTGTGACACTCCCGCTGCCCTCTAATGAAAAACTGTTTAGAAAAAGCAATTCTAAAATTAAATCAGGTTACTTGGTTACATGATAAGTACAAAAAAACAGTTCCTACTGTCACTGTCACTGCCTAAATTGTCAGAATGAAATACATAACTGATGCAGATTTGAACCCTGCTGTAACACATCTTTCCCAAGCATTTACTCCCTAGAATTATCGTCAGTGGCTACCAAGTTTCTTGCAATCATAAATCAACTGTGTTTAAATCAGTAAGTTCTAAAAACTTCTGGACATTTGAGAATGCTTTCAATGTCAAGTGAATTTAAGAATGTATGTGAAAACCATAATCATCTTCTACTCTGAAAACTCAAAACCTGTGTTTTGCTAGTCCATAAAACTATTATGAATCCCATTACAGAGAACAGGTATTATTCTCCCACTTCCTCAGAGCCTGTTTCCCAGTTTGGCCAATATGCATTCACTCACGTTGAAAAGATGAAACATCCTGCCAGAGACTGAGGTGTTTATTTTTGGCACTGTAAGGCCGTTTTATGAAACAACTTCAGAAATATTTCTTTTGATACTGATGCCAGAAGTAAGCTAAACCAAATATAAAGAGGAGCAATATAAGTTTATAGTATATGAATTACCATACACAGACTTGATATTTATGTTCATTTTAGAAGAAACACATTGCAATTTGGGTTTATACAGCATCTTTCATATTGAAGATATCTTAGAGCACTTTACAATCTAAGTTATACACTAGCAAGGCACTGACTATGAAAGTAAATATGTGTTCACCAGTATCTCACATATATCTCTAGAGGGTTTTTTTTGAGGAGAAGATGTTGGAGCTTGATTCGTTTTCAAACTTGCCACAAACCGAACAATACAACTGATCAATCACTAGAGTTAGAGAAAATGCATTAATTAACTACATAGATATTTCCAGATCTTAAAACTTTCATTTCACAAATCAAGACCGTATAGAAATACTTGGTTCTACGAGCTGTCACTCCACTGCAGAGTCTTTACTGTGTCAATATGGTCTTGTACAGATAGTCCTTTAGGGGCTGATCTTTCTCATAACAGTAGTCTTACTTAGATCGTGGATTGATCCATATCCTGGTGGCACTTTGGTAAGCTTTGAAAACTGATCCTTTCCTTGGAATTCGTACATAACATTTTCCAGGAAACAACTGTTCCTCAGGGGGAAAAAAAAGTAAATTTCGATATCTTTTGCACAGTTCTAAGGATTTTTATTTGTCTATGCATTGGCTTTTTGGCCACTATTTGTGAGCTATTTTTTATTTCTAGCATGCATTCATATTTTTTTTCTCTGTTTCCAGACTGCCCATTTCTCTTCTCTGTTATTTCCCAGGCAGTAACTACTATTATTGCTAGACTATGGGTTAGAAGTCTTAGAAGAATATACTTAAAAATTCTTGCCATAAGCATGCCTCTGAGAACTCTTCAGAACTCCAGATATTCACAATCTGCCTGGAAGACATTTTTCTGTGGCATGTGTAAAGTTTTCAAGTCTTAGTACAACTGAAGATATGAATCAATAAAATTTAAAATGTTCCTTGAGACCTGTCATGTAAACATCTCCTTTCTCCTCACATTCAGCAGAAACTCCAGTAACTTTTTCCCACGTGAAAATCTGAGGATGGACTTCAGGAGGACCAAATAGAAGTTGAGCTATTGGTCTCCCCTTCCTCATAATTTTGCTATTGACCGGAGGACAGCCCATCTTTCTTGACAACCCTCTCTTTTACTGTTTATAGGCCAGATTTTTATTTCATGCATGTCTTGAACTCAGTCAGTATTCAACAAAGAGCAGAACAAAACAGCCTTTTCTTTCCTTTTCATTTGTCTCTATTGCCTTCTGACAAGATATTCTTTGTGAAAAATCTCCCAGCTGTCCAATGGTACCAGTTCTCAATAGACCTATGTCCCTACAGATGTGTTCCTTGTGTTAAACTGGCAATTTTTCCTTGACAGTAAGCATTTTCAAGACAGCAACAGCAAGTATACGTAGTTTCAGTCCCAGATGGCTTTTGCATACTGCCTAATTTCAATTCCATAAGGCTTAAATTGTAATTATACATTTCACATTCATTACTGCTTCTCTCTACTTATGATGTATTTACTGTTTTCTGACATAGGGATACATTTATGAGGTATGGTAAAGCCTTCTGGGTAACTGACATATAAACTCTCCATTTTTCTGGTCCAGAAATAATAATGTCACCCCCACGAAACAGCCTTATCATCTGGTTAAGAATTTTACCTAGTCAAGTATTTTGTGGACTTAAGTGTACAATTAAGTTCCATATTATTGTTTTTGTGATGCATTTGACCAAAATTCTCCTGGAAAATTTAAAACATATCACTGAGATACACTTGGGTGAGAGAGAATAATTTCCTCAGAAAAATTTTATTGAAAACTCACTATAGTATGTATCGACTTATTTTAAAAAAATACTGTATATTACTGACTTTGTATATATGTATCTATCACAACAAAGTATAATCTCTTTCGAGATAGCACAATATCAGATTGTACCCTCATGCATTTATTTGACACATATTTATTTTGGTCACAAGAAACAATTATTTCGAGCGTGAACAATTTGGTGACAAAGAATTATTGTAAATGAGCATTCATGACAGTTTCCTTTAGAGTGTGTTCAGGATTTGCAGATAAATCACATTTCAGATTATGTCACTGACTATTCCTCTTCTTGTATTAAAATTAACTCTGCTGAGAGGAAATATCCTGTTGTATATACTAACCTGTGATTTTAATTAGCTGCAAAAGAATGATAAATTAAATATATCCCTATTTCCAATATCTGATAAGTATATAGCCTGGACATTAACTAAATTTTCAACCTTTTAGTTAAGACTAAATCACTTCTGTTGATTAGGTAGACCTGACAAAGGGGTATTAGGGATGGCAGTAGCTCTCTTAGCAGTATGTACACATCCTTCCAAGAGATTTTAGAGATAAATATTTTTTATATGGTCTATCTAGAAGCTAGATTAATGGTATTGTGCATAAAATCAATGTAATAGTAGTAATGAAGAGCTCATGTTTAAAAATGTTTATAAATAACAATAAAAAGCACACAATTCTTTGTTATTTTTATTGCAATCGAAAATTAAAGAGTAGCAGCATCAATGCACTGCTCCAGATATTATGTTCATTGAAAATAACTGCAAAGAAAATCTTATATCTATCTCCAAACACATTGTCCTCAAAAATCTTAAAAGAGTATCACTTATAATATGGTGAAAAAGGATTCAAAACAAAAATTTAAAGTGCTTTCACAAAATTCTCTTGATAGCAGTTCTGCAATCAAGATCACTGAGAATTCTGCTCAAATATGTCAGCTATTTCAGTTGTTGTATAACCAGATAATTCAAGCAGGTGTTAGAATACTTAAAAATGTCTATATTAAAAGAAATAAATTCAAATCCAGTGTTACAAAATTAGCAACCTAATGAAACATGTTTATATTTAAATGTTCATGTTTATTTTGAATTCATATTTATACTTTTTTACAATATATATTCATACATGTGCATTCTTGCTTTTATATATGTTTATATCTGTAGAGGGAAAATATTAAATTTCAGAGAAACAAAATGAAAATAAGATCACCATCTTCAAAATAAGAACTCTGCATATAGGAGAAAATACAGACGAAGTGAGTTCTGAATTGCTGTGAACTGAAATACTGAAATGAAATTCTCTTGGAAGAAGAGTTGCATTGTGAAAAAAAATTGTTTCTCTCAGAGTTCCCTAAATGAGGAAAACTGTTAATGACTGAATAATGCATTCAATTTGCCTGAAAATATTTCTGACCAGTTTAGTCTTTTGTGGCACTGAACAGTTGCTACAGAAACTTGGGTTTTCTTTTCAGTGTTTAGTAGTATCATGCAAATACGATATGATTTCTTCAATAAAGGGATTGGAACAAATTCTTTTTCTAGTATAAGCCCAGCTAATTTAAAGGATAAGTATATCACTACATTGTGTAATGATCTTCTAGTGGTCTAAAGTGTCCTGTATCAAGAATGTGAAATCTTTACTAGATTTACTCTAGTTGAATGTTAAAGACTGTAACTGCAACTATCACATATATTTGCTCTTACCTAAAATAATTCATCCACCTGTAATGGTATGAGAATATTTCAAATATCTATTACTTGAAATGTATAATTTCTTTTAAAAGAAAAAAATTTAATTAGGCCTTGACATTGTGTAAACTCATCAGTAATGGAAATATCCCTGTATTACCAACACTATTTTCAGCATAAATCCAAAACACAGACCCTACTATGAATAAAACTATCTCTATCCCAACCAAAATTAGTACATGTATACAATAAATAATTTAGCATTAAGGATGCTCTTACAAAGCTTACTACATAGTTGGGTTATACATATGACCTACATAGGAATTTGTTTATTTAATTTACAATACAAAAAAGTAACTTGGTAAGAACCTTGAATCTTTCTAAGATTGCAGTGAAAAAGCCCTAGAGAATCTCCATTAGAGGAGAAAATTGCACAGGGTTTGGCTGGGATGGAGGCAACTTTCCCCATAGCAGTCCTCAGTTGTGCTTTGTACTGGTAGCTGGAATGGCATTTGTAACACACCAGTGTTTTGGTCACTGCTAAGAACTGCTCCCACAGCATCAGCACCGTCTCTCCAACATTCCAATCACCCCAAAAGCCAGTAGATTTGGAGCAGGCAAATGGCTAGGAGGAGACAGAGCCAGGACAGCTGACTAAAGAGATGTTGCATACCATATGGCATTGTGCTCACCAATAAAGCTAAGAGAAAAGAGAGGGAAACGGAGTGTTTGTTACTAAGGGTTTTGTCTTCAGGAGCAACCACTAAGCATACTGAGGCCCCAGTTACCAGGGTATAGCTGGATGCTGGCTACTGATGGGAAGTAGACAACAAATCTTTTTGTTTATTCTCATTTACTTGCACATGTGGCCTTTTTCTTCAGTAAATTCTCTTTATCTCTACTCATGAGCTTTTCATCTTATTTTCTCCCTCTGAGATGGGGGATTGAGGGAGTGGTTGGGTGGGTGCCTGGAAGATAGCCATTACATAGAAGTTATAATACAAACTGGAACGATTTCTTAATCTTTTACATAGTCCCATATTTTTAAAAGCCATCAGATGAAATATGGGTGACACTCAATCCTGCTTCAAAGGAATGAAACATGACGGAAACAGTTATATATTTTACATTAACTGGAAAAATATTTTGAAAATACTGCCTTTCTTGGAGATAGGAGAGAAAAAAAATTAAAGCTATTTTTAGTTCTAAATCATGTGTTTCATAATTTGGCCACATAGACTTTTAATTCAAAAGTCCAAATAATTAAAGCACCATAAGTCATATATACAACATGCATTCCATTTCAAAATCTGAGTTACTGGTGGGAGGCAGTAAGAGAGTTTCAGAATTTTTTTTCACTTCAAAGTAAAGGTTTTTAATTTTTTTTATTTTTGTGAATCTTTTCATGAAGATTTGCAAAGTTATGTTAAAGATACACATTTTAGCGTGCCTTGTAGTGATAGGTTTTAAAATAATAATACACATGCACTTCTCTTGAATGCACCTTGTGGACACATTTAAAATATCTAATTATTTTTTCTAAGAACAAGAGGTCTTTTGTACTTCAGCATTCTTTTTCTACATGTGTCATAGATTCTGAGATAATAAGCCAATATTTTAAAAAACTAGGAAAAAAATTATTAAATGACAGTTTTAAAGTCTGCTATAGTTAATGGGAAGGTTACCTTATGATTTCACTGTGGTTTGCAGTCTTGAATTTCAAAGTTATTTACACATTTAGTAAACAATATTTTTAAATGAAAAAGTTTGTGATTTCAAAGATGCTTTCAGGAGATTAGGAGGACTGAATTACATTTTTATTCTGAGAGTATTTACAGTGAACCATCTCCATTGACCAAAGTTAGGTATCTAAAATTAGACCTTGTTTAAATCTGACACATGCTATCCTTTTTTTGTAAGAAAGTTTTCTTCTGGGTAAGTATCCTTCACTGTGGCATCGGGGAGGAATCAGTATCATCACAAGGATAAAAATTATGGACAAGTATAAGTGAGATGATGGCAATGCTGACTTAAATAGCATTAAATAGCACTGAACAGCACTAACAGTAAATTTGTAAATTTATAAATTACTGTATGTTTTTGCCTCTCTGGGCTTTTGTTATACATAAAGTATGTATGTAAAAGTTATACCAGCAGTTAGAGGAGATGGAGATACCAAAGGCAAGGTGGTGAACTATTTTGAAATCCATAGTTTCACTAGAACTAAGACATTTGTCCAAATCCATTTTCTCCAACTGAGTAAAATAAAGAACAAAGACACAATGCATTTTAAACTTCCAATGTAGGAACTAAAATTGAACATAAAGTTACTGAACATATGATTTTTGGTAGAAATACTTTCTCTTAATGAATAAGTGATACCTTTTTTTTTAATATAATATTTTTTTTCCCAAGGAAAAAAAATTCAAGAAATTCCATCATGAATAAAATGTGTTAAAAAGCATTCTTATTAGCCGTCAGATTTATCTAAATGAAGTACAGTGGAAAGTGGTTGCCATGGCTACAGCAGAGCTCTGGAATAATTTTACTTCTTCTTAATTGTTGCATATTTGTGTATAAACTGCTTAAGAATATCTTGCATTTTTAGTCTGAGACCTTAAAGCAACAAGAACAACTTTGAATTTTAATCTCCTGCTGACAGAAAAGTAGCCTATAAAATGAAACGTGATAAATGGAAACGTGTCACTATAAAAAGTTGCCTATGGTTGTCTGCATGAAACTAGTTATTTTTTCTTTGCTATATATTGAATATCTCACACTATATTTATCTCTGCAATATTTATAATCATATCAGACTTTGAAAAGTTGAGGTACCTATATTTTTTTTTCCTAGGGAAATCACATCAAATCTTACATTCTCTGAATTTCAGAGGATCAAATGGATAGAAAGAACAACTCTTCTTCAAAGTTTACTGTGTTATATGTCTTTTTTCAGCATCTGATTTTTGCCTAGTTAATCTAATCATTGCTCATTTGTTTAGCAGAACAATGCTACTAGAAATGGATTTTTAACTTTTTCAGTTATATATTTATTATTACAGTTGAATGCAGACATGAAAATAGGTCCACCATGAAAAATAAAATAGTATTGAATTTTAATAAATTACTTCATATAAAATTACTTTATATAAAATTTTGCACTCATATTATTCTTATACACATCAAGCAGCCAAGGAGATCAGTACAACTATAGTCATTCACAGAATGGTGAACTCACACATACTAGTATGTTCATATATGAGGATTAATAGCTAATGACCCAGCTTCATAACCAGGTATGGCACTGAAACAATTTCCTGGGGGGTTTAGATGTTTTTAGGTGGTTCTACATTCTCAAGACTATTAAGAGGTAGTTATGAACAGAATACAAACTATACAACTCTTTCTTCTGATACACTTTGGGTAATAATATGTAATATAAATGTGCTGAGGCTCTCTACCCTTTCTTCACTCTTTTTTAGGTGAAAGAATCAGTGCATATAAGAAAATATAAACTTAATTTTTGTTAAATGGAGACTCATTAACCTTTTTCCTCCCCTTTTCTTTTTCTGAATATTAACAAAAGACCACTTCTAACCATGCAGTTTATGTGACTGAGTACAACAGAAGGCCTATTTGAAGATTCTGGTGTTTTTCCCTGAGCTGTGTATAACATATATTTAGTTTGACTAATAAGCTATCTTCACCACTTCATTTTTACAGTTGAAAAAAGTCTATATAAGTCTTCCTTTAAATATCAAAATTTAATCCCCAAATATTTGGAGTTCAAGGAGTTCATCATTCCCACTGCTTTCCAGTACCTGCCATAACTTCCTATGGCTACTCTGTTTGTGTCACAACCTACCACAAAATTCTCTCATTTTATGACTTTAGTGAATATTTCTCCAGAGTAATAAAGTCAGGATTTGGTTCATATCAATCTAGGTGATCTGAAAAACTGCAAGTGATGCACAATCACATTTAAGTATTTTTATTTCCTAAGTAACCTGGCAAAACTGAAATCTGGCTCTGGTTTTATGCAGTCACATAAACATGAGCTTAAATGAGACCCTGTTTTCCAGAGTTTAAAATATCCAATTATAGCAATTATAATCAATTTGGAAATTGGCAGACTTCCAAAAGTTGTTTGCTGTTATATAAAACAGAACTTCTTCTTTGTATTCAGGAAGATATTTATTTGGTAGTAATGGCAAACTACTGATTCTCTCTTCTTTCTGACACATAGAACATCTGAACTCTACCAAAAATAACAAATGACTTTAAAGGATTTTATGATCCAATTTTGTATAGATTTGAACATCTACTGCACTACATTAAAATATAGGTTTCATTAGAATACAAATTTTATGCATACATACTACCAGGGTATAAAATTTGTATTTAAGGGAGTAATAGTCTTCATTTCATACCTACTGATTTTGATCTTACTGAGAAAAATTCTCTCATTATTTTATTTGCTCATGGATTTAATCATTCCTTTACTGGCAGTGCAGTTTAAACAAATTGAAATGAGATATTTAAGCACATCTGTCTCAGATGATAATTTATAGTATCTCACAATCTGGATGATTTGCTCTTTAATAGCTCTTTTCTCTTCATAAATTCTGTATTTATGACACAAAATCTGATTTCATAGCACTCAAGAATAATGAGGTTAGTAAGAAATAATTTTTAAAGGTAGATGACTTACCTTTTATCAACGTTTTTGAGTTAATCTTAATAGTTTCATGTAGTTATGGAAGTAACAGCTAAAAATTATATCAAAGATCACAAAAGTGACTGTGTAAACTCAGAGGTTCACCAACAGGCCTACGCAGATCCATTCTTGGATTTATATCGCTCTTGTAATAGAATGAGTTTATTGTTCAGCACCTTGCAGAACTAAATTTACAACAAATAATATTTTCCTTCTTAGGATGTGAAACTGAATTTATGAGTACTGGATTCTTGCAGTCCCAGTCAAGACATCTCTCTGTTATATATTTTCTACTACCTTTCTATTCTTATTTTGTCATTTTGATTAAGTCCTTTTCTCTCTTGCGGTGCAGCAATGACAGAAATTTTGATCAAAAAAAATTTTTTATTCTGACTTCTTCAGAAACAGAATCAAATCAACTCTGTTCCAAAACAACGTTTCACCACTTCTACTGGCAACTATTTGCCCTTTGCCCTCTGTGATTGTATTCTCCTCATTCGTGGCTGTATCATTTTATGTTTAATTATATTTTTCCTTGCTTGCAAGGGATTAGATCACAGCTCCATTCTGAATTCTTTTTAATAATCTCAAATTTATAAACCTTTAACTTTACATCTTTACTATCCACCTCATCCCTATTGCTGCAGTTTCCAAGATATGTTATATCATCTTGCTATGTATAGATTCAAAATTCATGTCATCAATACCCTTCATTGTACTTTTAGTTTGATCATCATTGAAAGTATTTTCAAAATGTTTCCAGAACTGATTCTTTACGACACCACTTGCAATGATCTGTCATGGTCTAACCCCAGCTGTCAACTAGGTACCATGCAGCTGCTTGTTTACCTCCCCCATCAATGGGCTGGGGAGGAGGATCAGGAGGGAAAAAAAATATGGAAATCGAATTAAGAACATTTTAATAACTGAAACAAAGTAAAAGATAATAATAATAATAATGATAATAATAATGTTAATAATGGTAATAAAAAGGAGAGGGAGAGAGAGTGCTAAAACCCAAGAGAAACAAGTGATGTACACTACAACTGGTCAGCACCTGCTGACTGCTGCCCGCCTTCCTTCCCGGTAACTCCCCCCAGTTTGTGTACCAAGCATGACATTCTATGGTATAGAATATACCTTTGGCCAGTTCAAATCAGTTGTTTTGGCTGGGCTCCCTCCTAGTGTCTTGTGACCTGCTTGCTGGCAGAGTGTGGGAAACTGCAAAGTCATTGACTTAGGGTAAGCACCACTTAGCAACAGTTTGTTATCAACTTTATTATCATACTGGGTCCAAAACAGGGCACTGTACACACTACAGAGAAGAAAATAAGCTGTATCGCAGTCAAAATCACTGGAACATCCAGTCCATAAGTTTTCCTTTTCCAGATCTCCAATGAAGTCGAACATGCAGTAGATATTTTAATTATCCTACTGTTCTTGAATTAGATTACGTTTTCAATACCTTCACACACAGAGAGAAGTCATATGGCCTAATTATTTTATTAACATTATGACAGTTGCTGTCCGATACATTTCTGGTTAGGCAATATAAGTACTTTAGAAAAAGAAAGTAATACTCTGGTCTGGCATACATCATTGAATCATAGAATATCCTGAATTGGAAGCGACCTACAAGGAACATCAAAGGCCAACTCCTGGCCCCGCACAGAACAGCCCCAAGAATCGCATCATGTGCCTGAGGGTGTTGTCCAAACACTTCTTTAACTCTGGCAGGTTTGGTGCCATGACCACTTGCCTCGGAAGCCTGTTCCAGTACTCTGAATAAGACCAGGTTGCATATCTATCTTTGTGTCTTTTATACGTTTTTAATATATTTTCTTACTATCAGTAGTATGTTTTTCTTGTTGAATATGTCTTTTGCTTAAAATCACTAAGTTTTTATTTTTTTCCGCTTTGTTCCTATTAAGGTTCAGATTCCATGTCAAATATCATGAGCATATTACCATGAATCAGCCAAGCAATTAAAACTGGGTACCCATATACAAGGCAACTTTAGCTTAGTTAAGAAAGTGTAGATTAGCAAAGTCAGTTCTATTTGAATTTTCCATGACATCGGAAACACTTCGTCAGATGCAACTGGCAAATCCCACTGATTTTTATTTTTCTTGGAAAGACTTTCCTATCTACTGAGTGAATTAAGTGTTTAGAAATCATTCCTGGGATATTTTAGCAGCACTTTCCCAAGCACCGTAATGTGTGAATTCCAAATAATCAGGGTTTATGTGACTTCTTGAAGCATTACACACTCAAAAGCAGTATTTCTGGTGACGATAGGCTAGTACTGTAATGAAACTTCTACCTTTTAGTCCTTTCTAATAGTTTCTCTTTTCAGACCAACTACTAACATATAAATATTGTGATTCATCTGTACCTCATTGTATTGCTTCCTTATTACCTACTCATTAAGGACCATATGGTGGGTTAATTCACACCTTCTTATGTTTGAAAAAAATTTCTCAAGGAATTCTACTTTTCTGATTGAAATCATTGCTTAACATGGTGACCTTGGCAGTGTCGGGTTAATGGTTGGACTCAATGATCTTAGAAGTATCTTTCAACCTAAACAATTCTATGATTCTACTACTGTCTGCTGTTTCTCTTTCAGAGGAAGACTACTGTAATGATTTGTTGGAAGAATTAAACACCTTAATTTAACTTAACATTTCAGGAAAAAATATGTTTAATGATTAAATAGAGCAATACAATTCAGAGGGTTAATACATCCTTTAATTTAACTGTCAACAAATTTTAATTATATTTCCAAGTTAACCTTTATAAAAGTTGTCACAGACTTGCACATTCAAAGGAGACAGAACATTTGAATATGAAACAATATTCAAAAAATATTGTTAAAAATATTACTACTTAAGCTGTTAAACAGATTCATAAAACAAACAACATGCCACACATAAGAAGGAAAAAATTAATGTATCCAAGCATAAATATATATTTATGAAAGTGTTGGAGATTCATATTTCCAAAATTAAAAAAAAAAAAAGACAGAAAAGAAAATCAGATTGTATGCACTTGGAGTGAATATAGTTAAATTTTTTTTAAGTGAAAAAGAGATGCAGCAAGATCATCTAGAATTACTATATAAAATAAATATCCAAGATAAACCATCAAGCACAAAATACAGGAGTTAGGTGCTGTAAAATGTGTCACAGAATACACATTAATCAGGAAATGGACTCTAAAATAAATACATAAAAAACCTCCAAACAAACAAGAAGCTACATTTTCCTTTTCCAGATAAAAATACCCATGGTTATATTATCATAGAAGAGTAGTTTGCAAATCAACTCTATCTTAATTTCACACTTCTGTAAAAGAATTGTCTTTGTTAATGTTATGTCTCACTGACACCTTGGGCATTATTAGTAGGACCACATTCTCCAGCAAATGATTCCTTTTTCTAATTGACCTTACTATCACAATTTTTTATACTAATATGTAAATTATTATTTCCTGTTTGAGTTTCAGGTTATTACTCTTGCTTTTATTACCTCCCCTTCTTCATCTTTTTTAACCATAGATAGGAACTATTACTTTCAGAGAAGTTTTTTAAAGAATGTCAATAGTGTTTGAAATCAAACCTCACTAATCCTTGCAGCCTCCCAGGAAAGGAGCAGCAGTTTACTGCCAGAGAGCAGCGTCTTCCCTGCTCCATCAGGGAGCTGAGAGTCACCCCAGCACAGGGAAGGTCAGTGTTCCCTCCTGCAAGGTACAATCTGCCCAAAGAAGGTGAGCAGAGAAGGGTTGGTGACAGGAATAAGTCCTGCCAACAACCCAAGGGTCATCATAAAAAAGTAAGGTGACAAAAAAGACCTGATGTCAACTCAGGAAGTCCAATAAATAAGGTGGTAATGCCAGGGAACAAGCTGGTCAGAGGTCTATTTGCAATATGCCTTAAGCAAAAATTGTGTGAATGAGACTAAGCTGAAATGGAACCTCCAGGCCCATGGGCAGGGGTATGTGTGCAGGTCCCAGTGACGCTGTTCAGGGCAATTAGGGCCTGTCACCATTTTCAGGGTCCTGATATTACTTATAATTGACAATATCTGCTGGTTTAAGGAAAATAAACAAGCCTTTTTCTCACCTATGCATTTTTCCTGGTTTTTTTCCTTGTATTTAGGTTTTTCTGCTTTATTTCATTACAGTTTCTTTTTTAGTATTACACATAAAGATCCAAAAATTTCCTGCTATAGCAAAATTATTATATTTTGGAACATAATTTTTAGGGTCTGATAAACAGATAAAAAATATGTTACTTCAAAAATTACTTCAAACTTGAATGTTTGAAAACTAAACCGGTAAATTAAGGAATTTTTTTTTAATTCATGTTAAAGACTTAAAATTGAAGATAAATTCCATTACTTCTGATTTTCGTACAAGCTAGCATTTTCATGGAGCTTGATACATTTTCTCCTTGTTGCCAGAGCATGGGGCTATCCTGATGATTCAGCAGCTAAGCCATGTCTCAGCTGATGGGAGCTAACTCATACTCCATTGTGCCCTTAGTACCTGTCTGAAGGGCCTATAGACACCTAAACTTCAGGTTGTCACAGAGAGAATGCCAATGGTATGATAATATACTGGGGAAGAAAACAGCACTCTGTTCTTTTCTGAAATTCTTTTCAAAGTACAGCTCAGGGATGGGAGGGGTTTGTTAGTATTTGAATATGTAGTAAACCTTACAAAACTTTTAAAAAATGGGGTTCTTAAATAATACATCTCTATGTGTGATAAATAACTTGTTGGAAATAGCCTTACTTGTTGGAAATAACCTTCCCCAATAGACAATGGGGAAACTGGTCCTTTTTCTATGTGCTTCTATATTTAATGTCTCTTTTCTACTTTTATCAACTTACTGCTTGTGTATTTGTAGATTTTTTAAAGCATGTTTTGCAAATTTCATTCATAAACCTTTGCCATTCAAGTTCCCTTAGAAAGAAAAACTTTAACTGTTGTCGATCTCTAATGTTGTCAAGGTTAGTTACAGCTATTTTCATTTATGAAATTTTATTTCATAAATAAGACTTCACTTTTCTAACAGTGTTCACTGACCTTTAATCTAAAGCTGAAACCTAGATAATGACAGCAGAGAATAAGCATTATAGTTGACATTACACTAAGATTAACTGACACAATTCCCATATCTACTACTATTGCTTCATTTTGTTATAGAAACTCAAAATTTTTACAAGACTTTCAAATTTCCATTCTGAATTTAGAAGTTAGTTGTTCAGATTAAAATTGTAATACAATGTTCTACATGGAATAATTAGAATTAGAGTGATTACTCAAGTAATTATTTGGGCTGAAATGACCATTGTGAGGGCCATTTCAGTAGCGTTTAATTCTTCTTAGAGTAACAGAATGCTTCTAGGTCATCATATTTTTTCTAGGTCATCATCTTTTTTCTAACCTGTGCTAGTGCTACAGCCCTTCTAACCAAAAATATTCTATTTATAGCTCCTGCTATGAAAAATGCTCATCTCTTCTCTTCCACAAAAGCTTCTGTGAGCTGGTCAAGCAAAACAAAAAACAGAATCTCTGTGCTTGACTGACCTGCACTACAGTTTGAAGCACCAAGTGAACAAAGACTGGACTTTCTGTTCAAAACCATCAGTATTCTACTACGCAAGTTTTTCATACATTGGCAGAAATAGTCAGAATTTACAAGCTCTACTCAGATACATATTGTAAAATATGACTGTTGATCTGAGCATTTTTTGAGCTGGAAATGAGTTAATACATCAATGTAAACTTTTTTTCCTCTACTGAGAATACTAAAAAAAAATTATGAGAACTCACATTAAAGTGTGATATTTACAATGATAAATATCAAAATACTTTACACTTATTGAATGTACACAATCATAAGTTTATGATTGATTTTGCATAAGTTTCTCTGCTTGAGAAAGATGATGATGTGGATTTGATCAACCGTTTTTACTGTAATTACTTATTATCTTCACCACAATAATTTAGTGTTTAACCACAGTTTGATTGGGTTTTTCTCATTTTTCATTACAGGTTTTTATTTAAAATCTAAAATAGCTTTCATTTACATCAATTGCTTTGATGGATTAGATAAATGATCATTCCTGAAGACCAGGATGGCTAAAACTACCTGCATAAAGTTTTCCTCCATAAACATTTTACATTTTCATATCACTCTGGAAGCGACTGTCATCCTGTTCCTCATTCATAATCTGCAAATGTTTGTCCCCACATATTGGGTTTGTGTGGCAAGTTTTTGTAACAGGGGACTGCAGAGGTGGCTTCTGTGAGAAGATGCCAGAAAGTTTCCTCATATCCAACAGATCCAGTGTCAGCTGGCTTCTCTGCCACTGGCCAAGACCAAACCCATCAGTGACGGTGGTAGTGCTTCTGGGATAACCTAGTTAAGAAGGAGGAAATAACAGAGAAGAGGAGGGACAATATGTGAGACAAACAATTTTTCAGATGTCAAGGCCAGTGGAGAAGGGGGGGAGGAGCTACTTCAGGCACTGGAGTAGGAATTCCCCTGCAGCCCGTGGTGCCGTGAGGCAGTTGTGCCCCTGCAGCCCATGGAGGACCACAGTGGAGCAGAGATCCACCTGTAGGCCATGTAGGACTCCACACCAGAGCAGCCAGATTCTCCCAAATGAGACTGAGCCCTCTTGGAGAGCCTACCCTGGCTGCTGGCAGGATCTGTGAACCCATGGACAGAGTAGCCCATGCTGGAGCAGATTTGTTTGTAGTCTGTTTCTGAAAGATGGCAGCCCAAAGAAAGGACCTATGATGGAGAAGCTCGTAGAGGACTACCTCCCATGGATAGAATCACACATTGGAGCAGGGGAAGAAAATAAGAAGGAAGTAGTAGCAGAGACAAGGTGTGATGAACTGACTACAGTCCCCATTTCCTATCTTCCTGTGCTGCTTGGAGGGAGGAGGTAGAGAAATATGGAGTAAAGATAAGCCTGGGAAGAAGGAATTGGTGGGAGGAAGGTCTTTTTTTTGCTTTCTTGTTTATTTGTCATTACCCTACTGGCTTTTGATTGACAATAAATTTAATTCATTTCCCCAAGTTTTGTCTGGTTTTGCCCATGATGGTAACCTCTGTATGATCTCTCTGTCTTTATTTTGACCCATGAGCCTTTCATTGTATTTTTCTCCCTTTGTATAGTTGAGAAGTAGGAGTGATAGAATGATGTCAGGGGCACATGGTGTCCAGTCGAAGCCAACCCATCAAACCCCATTTTCTCTGTAGACCTACAAGTCTGAGACAGTCTCATCCATCTTTCTCCCACCTGACTCTTGAAACAGAGCTTGATCAGGCTGTGAACAGACTAAGAGGAGATTCAATTTCCAATAAAATCTTTACTGCACAGAGTAGCTCAAATATCCCCTTAGTGAACACTGACTCATATGCAGAAGTATGAGTCTGACACCCTGATATCTTGGTCTGAAAGTGGCTGGGCACAGCTGGCCATGCACTGCTGTCTGCAAGGTCAGCACAGCACAAGACAGTTCTAGCTTGTCTGTACAGAAATGAGACTTTTTCTACTAAGGCTTTTGAAATTGTGCAGGCAACAACTTTGCTGATTTTTCCCATCTAATATCTCCAAGGTAGGGATATTTCTGCATTCATAACTGTGAAATCCTCATTAGCTCACATACTACAATCCCCTCCTTTCTGAATTCTCTCATGTCATGTGTTGATAAACAAGTTCAAAATGTTTTTGAAGTTACAAGAAAGAGGTGAATTAATGGACTGCTTACTAAGGCAGAAGTTTTTCAAAATACTAATTTTCAGGTCAGTTATAGCTCTAAAATCTTATTAATCTGTTTCAATACTTCAACGCATTGTGTAAGTAAGAGCTGTCTGTGACCTCGTAGAAGACAAGGCAGCAGATTCTTTCAAGTTGTGTCTGTGCATTGGGAAGAGGGGAGACAACAGATGAATAGGAGTAGAGGGTGGGCTTAATGGAGAGCCCCATTTCTTCACTAGTGCCAGCAGTGAAGAGCTGTTCAGCCATCCCACTCCTCCAGCCTTTCTGTTGTGTTTGGGACTGAGACTGGTAAATCAATCTTACCCATTATGCAACACATACTGAAACATGTCTCAACTCCAGTTTTTGTGAAGGTTACTGAAGAGAATACCTTTCCTCAGGAAGAGAAGATGTTATCAGCTGGCTTATTTATAATTTTCTTAATTGATAAATAACTTTTTGCCTCCTTGATTCCTGCCTGCCTTCCATACACACATTATACCATATGAATTCGCTGCCTGTGCCACGTCTTCATTTCAAACTGGTATTAGGAACACCTGCCTAATACATAATGTCATTCTCTATTTCCCAGTCCAAAATTTCTTGAAGTCAATGGATTTTTCTTTCATTTGCTTCACTAGGTGCTATGTAGGTTACATTTTCCAAAATCCACCTAGCTATAATAAACAAACTATGTGAGACATAACTTAAAAAGTGAATTAAAAGGAAACATGGACACCCATAGCTGTAGTAAAATACAGCTATCATTCTCCCTCTCTCTTCTCCTCTCACTTGCTCTCCTTTTCTCTCTCATCCTACAATAGGCATTTCACCACATTAAGCACAGACTCTACTTCTGGGTGAAAAAGCCAGGTATTTCACAAAAGGTGCTGAACATCTCTGAATTAATCCCTCATCTAGAGAAGAACACTAAAAATGGGAACAAGAGAGAAAGATTGACTTTAGTGGTAGTCTGATTAAGCTCTGTAATTGCAAAAATATTTTGGAGAATTTCTAAAAATATAAGTGGTAGCATTTAGAAAAGTCTTTTTCAATGTGCAATGATATTTTGATAAATTATGATAAGACAGTAATATACAATCTAAGGGAAGTTATTATTGTGCATTTTGTTCTGAAGATACTTTGATGTCTTTTTTGGTGCAAGGTTTTTCTATCTGGAATTTAAAAAAACAACTGTCTGCAATGTCAGAATGAAAGACTCATTTGTAAGAAGGTTGCAAGAATTCCTCCTGTGAGAAATGTACTTCCTGATTTTGCGTTAATTACTTGTACAAGGACAAAAGAAACAGATGTTTATTTGTGTTTACACCATGCAATAATAACTCCTTGATTCCAACAGAGACCAATGCCTTATGCAAAAAACATTTTTCATTTGCTTAGTGAGTCAATCTATGCCGAAAAACTAATACATTAACAGCTAAAAGCCCAGTATAGAAGCGATGAATATGCAATTTGGGATGTTCTAATCTTTAAACATTATAGAATAATTTGTTCTAGTACATATGGAATGATCTAAATTGGAATGTAGAAGTTTTTGCTAAAATGTATTCTATAAAAAGGCCTTATATCCTTCTTGTTCATTGTCTGTAATTTTTGAAGTAATGAATCTCTTCCTGAACTATATACAGTAATAAAGAACAGAGCTGGAGAATGAACTGATCGTGCACTAGTTATGAGGGCTCATTGGGAGAGCTTTAATCTAGGTTTGAAGGGGAATGGGGACAAGGTCAGGCTAGACAGAGATAAGGTGTGAGAAGGGAGAAATATAGCTACTAGCTTAGTAGCAAAAGGAGGTTTAAGAGGGAATAACTCAAGAAAGCGCAAACAACCAAAAATGTAACCATAAGACAGGACTATGGGGCATCCCATTGTACCCCTACTGGGATATTAACACAGTCAATTACTGCTACAAAGCACCTGTACACCACCACATGCAGTATGGGGAACAAAGAGGAGGAACTGGAGATCTGTGTGCAGTCACAGGATTTTGGCCTCACTGCAATTATGGACACACAGTCGGATAGCCTCCGTGACTGGAATGTTGTTATGAAGGTCTGCATGCTGTTTAGGAGAGACCGACCGGGAAGGTGCAGTGGTGCAGTTGCCCTGTATATGAGGAATGTATCAAGCTCTGTCTTGGAGTGGATGATGAGCGAGTTGAGAGCTAATGGGTTAGAATAAAAGGGCAGACTAGTAAGGTTGACACTGTTGTGGGTGTTTGCTACATACCACCTGATCAGGAGAAGGAACTGGATAGGCAGCTTGAGGTAGCTTTAAAATCAGAGGCACTGGTTCAACCCAGACGTCTGCTGGAGAAGTAACACAACAAAGTACAAAGAGTCCAGGAGGTTCCTGGAAAGCATTGTTGACAAATTCCTCTCACGGGTAGTTGAGGATCCCACAAGGAATGGTGTGCGCTTGACCTCATACTAACAAAGAGAGAAAGCCTTGTTGAAGGGTTGTGAAGGTTTGGAGTGGTCTTGGTTGTAGTGACCATGAGATTGTGGAGTTCAGTATTGGTCAAAGAGGAATCAGGGTAGCAAGTAAGACTACAACTATGAACTTCAGGAGAGCTAACTTTAGCTTCTTCAGGGATCTTCTTGGAAGAATCCCATGGGAACAGGCCCTGCAGGGAAGGGATTCTTGTGCCATATGCTCTGGGATGACCCTGCTTGAGTAGGGAGGTTGGACCAGATGACCCACTGTGGTCTCTTTAAACCTTATCTGTTCTGTGATTCTGTAATAAGAAGAGGCTAATCTCACATCTTAACTGCAAAAATCATAGATTCAAGGATGCAAAAAAGATGCTGTATATATATAAAATAAAATTTAAACACTACATTATATTCTTTGTCCCTTAAAAATAAATTGGTCTATTAACTTTGCTATTACATAAATATTCCTTGATTGTGAATTTGTGTTTTCAAATGAATTTATTAAGAAAATTTTATTCATACTGAAAAAAGTACAGCAAAGTTTCAGATTAAGATGACTGTGACTAAGCTGTTGCTGATTTTACTTCACCAGTGTCACTAATGTATTATTTTTATAGCCTTTACAGCATCATTATGTCCTCTGTGTTGTTTTTGCCTAAAACATGTTTCCTCCTTATTTGAGCTGACAGCATGATTTTATTTTCTGAATATTCAACACCATGAAAATTGTGCTTTTTTTTCTTCATACATAGTTTATGATGCAAAATGTTATTCAAGTAATTTGGCTTTCACAATCATTATATAATCAGATTAAGAATACAGGGTTTTTTTTGGTAAATGAATTAGCAAGTGAAATGTGAATCATAAAATGTATCATAAGAGCCTAATTTTTTGCTTGATTGCCTCTCTTATTTGAAAATCTTTCTCAGGAATCTACAGTCTCTGGTTCTCTTTGGTTCTTTTGTCCTTTGCAATGGCAACATTGATGGGAGTCCAAAAGTCATGTGGAAATCCTTGGTCCTAGCTGAAGCATTCACACTGTTTGTCTAAAAGTAAAGCCTTGTGGTACAGAGATAGCCTTCATGGAAGAGGAGGAACAAGAGTTGGTTTATTTCTCTTAACTTGCCAATTCCCTCCTTCCTATGCTCTGAGGAAAAGTACAAAGAATGAATCCACAGTGATCATGCACTAGCTGTGTTCACAGACCTGAAGGATATGCGTCAGGTGAAGAATAAACTCAGCACTCTGACCCTTTGGAAAGCAAACTTCCAGATCTTCATGGAGTTAGTCAGTAGGACACCCTGGAATCTGCGCTCAGGAATAAGGGAGAACTGGCAGATCTTTAAGGATACTTTCCATAGAGCTCAAGATCTCATAATCGCCAGGTATAACAGATCAGGAAATGACAGCAAGAGACCAGCATGGCTAAGTGGAGACCTGCTGGTAAAATAAAGAGCAAGAAGGACTTGCATAGACAGTGGAAAGAGGGACAGCTATCCTAGGAAGACTACAGGAACATTGCCCAGTTGTGTAGGGCTAGGGTCAGGATTGCCAAGGCACAGCAGTAGATGAACTTGTCAAGGGACACAAATAATAATAAGGTCTTCTACTGGGAGGTCAGCCAGAAAAGAAAGGTCAAAGTATGTGCACCTCTCTATGAACATGACTGACAAACAGGTGAGAAGCAGGCTGAGATACTCAACAACTATTTTGTTTTGCCTCAGTCTTCATCAGAAACCTCTCTTCCCATACCTTTCAAGGGGATGAAAGAGAAGATCAGTTTTGTGACCACATGAGGAACTGGAACATACAGAAGTCTACGGGATGAAACTAAATGCATCTCAGCGTCCTGAGGGAATTGGTAGACGTTGTTGCCAAGCCACTCTCCATGATATTTGAAAAGTCATAGTAGTCAGAAGAAGTCCTGACTGACTGCAAAAAGAGAAACATTTTACCCATTTTTAAAAATGGTAGAAAGGAGGACTCTGGGAACTACTGACCTATCAACTTCATATCTGTGCCTGCAAAGATCATGGAACAGATCCTCCTAGAAGCTATGTTAAATGACATGGAGCACAAAGGGTGACTCGAGACAGCCAGCAGGGCTTTACCAAGGGCAAGTCCTGCCTGACAAACCTAGTGGCCTTCTGGGATAGAGTGCTTCATCAGTTCACAGGGGAAGAGCCAGAAGTCATTTATCTGGATTTCTGTAAGGCCTCTGACACAGTTGCCCACAACATCCTTTTCTCTAAATTGGAGAAATACGGACTTGATGGATGCACTGGTGGTGGGTAAGAAATTGGCTGGATGATTGCATTCAGAAGGTAATGGTCAAAAAAGTTCAGATGGAGATCTGTGACAAGGGTCTGTATTGGGGCAAGTACTGTTCAATGTCTTCATTATGACATAAACAAAGGGATCGAGTACTCTCAGCAAATTTGCAGGTGACATCAATCTGAGTGGTGCAGTTGACACATCTATAAGATGGGATACTCTCCAATGGAACCTGAAAAATCTTGAAAAGTGGGTCCATAGGAATCTCATAAGGTTCAATAGGGTCAGGTGCAAGGTCCTGCAAGTGAGTTGGAGAAACCACTGGTATTGAAGGGATTGAGAGCAGCCTTGCCAAGAAACACTTGAGAGTGGTGGTGGATGAAAAGCTGGATATGGGTTGATGATTTGCTCCTACAGCCCAGAAATTGGCATCCTGGGCTGTGTCAAAAGAACTATGGCCAGCAGTTTGAGGGAGGTGATTCTGCCCCTCTACTCCACTCTTGTGAAACTCAACCTGGAGTACTGTGTCCAGCTCTGAGGTCCTCAGTGCAAGAAAAACATGGACCTGTTAGAACAGGTCTAGAGAAGGACCTTAAAATGGTTAGAGGGGTGGAGAACTTTGCTTATGAGGAAAGGCTGAGAGGTTGTTCAGCCTGGAGAAGAGAAGACTTTGGGGAGACCCTATTTCTTAAAGGGGGCTTATAAGAAAGGTGGGGACAGACTTTTCAGTAAGGCCTGCTGCAAGAGGACATGTAGTAATGGTTTTAAACTGAAAGATGCTAAATTTAGATTGGAGATAAACAAGTAGTTTTTCACCACGAGGATGGTGAAACACTGGAACAGTTGCCCAAAGAGGTGGTAGATTTTCCACCACTGGAAACCCTAACCCTAACCCTCAAGACCATGTTGGATGGGGCTCTGAGAAACCTGATCTAGTTGAAGATGTCCCTGCGTAGGGTAGAGAGCATTGGACTAGATAACCTTCAAAGGTCTCTTCCAACTCAGAACATTCTGTGATTCTAAGTACCATTCTTGGAACCTAGTGTTTGAGTTTCTACACCCATAATCACTACAAAAGGGATGAACATATTTTATATATGAAGAAATATATTATCTGTGTTTAAAAATATGTAATTCAAAAAGTGTACCTTACGCTCAAAATTCAGTGACCAACACATGCCATACAATTATTCAAATTATTTAAATTTCTCTCATATTATTCTGATGTGTACTGAAAACCTCTAATCATCAAGGTCACTGGCAATTACCGATATGCTAGAAGCTGGGAATTAACTTTTTGATTTGTCAGTCAGACACTTAATTTTTAAAAAATTATACATAGAAAAATACTTTTCCATACAACATTCTGATAAGATGAGAAGTCAAGAAAAATATATATCAAGCGATGCTGAAAATCACTAGAGGATATTGCTTCTAGTCATTTTATATTTATGTCAAAGTCACCATTCAACCTGAAAACTAAAACTCTCTCTCTAGTCAGTTGCTTCAACTCAGGTTAATAGAAAAAACACAACAAGCTTTTTCTGGCAAAATAGTTTGTTTGCAGCAATCAAAAAAACTTAAGGTCAGAGAAAACCTGTCTGTTCTGACATAGAAGGAAAAAAAAATTCTTTAAAAAATTGCATTCAGAATGAAGTTATTGAGAAAATGTTCTTAAATATATTTTAAAACTAACACTGTTTAAAAACAGTCAATTTTTTTAGCACAAAATTTCAATCTCTTTGAATATCTTTTTCTCCAGTGCATATTCTACAGTTTTCTTCTTTCCTATGTGTAAAAATACACAAATAATAAACTAACAATCAAATCAGTGTACACTTGCAGTCTTATTCTGGTTAACAGAACTATATTCAAGATTGTCTTGTTTTCTGAAAGTGTACTATTTATTATTAACTATTAAAATTTAGCATAAATTAACTACAGAGTTGTTTCCGACTCCTGATGTGAGACAGTGAATTCCCAATATTGGTATACCTTAACCATAGAGCTAAAGAAACCTTACTGAGAGTTGATTTACTTTGCTTATTTAAGGTTTACACACTGCCTAAACACAATTTACAGATCTCCAGAAACTCTGAAAAAAAAATAAATTGAAAACTAATTCTCTGAGGTACTCAGCTATGCTTACTGAAAGATTGGTAATCTGGTTTTGGCAACAGAATAATTACTACTACTAACATGGCAGTACAAGACTAAGAAAATAAAAGCACATCAAAGAAAATTCCCCAGAGAGACTATTCTTATATTGAGGATTAAAATAGATCCTGCTATAGTAGTAAGCAGTAGTTATTTCTGTCACTCAACTGGAAAAAATAAAGTTCTAGGCATGCACGCATGTCTTGTCTTTCAGAAGTGAAATTTCTGTGGGGAAATTGCTTCTACTGCATTCCATACTGTAGTTTTGTGCCATATATTGAACAAAATAACTGTAGAAGAAATATTACCAAAACATTCGAGATTTATAGTGGGATAAAATGAACGATAAATCTGGAAAATTCTTTATTGGCTTTTATTGTTATATTTCTTTTATGGAGAGAAAAAAACCCTACAATTCTGAAAGGAATTGTTCATGTCTTCTTGCCTTGCTTTTCAAAATATATCTTGAGAATCTTAGAAGTCAGATATTGAAATCAATTCTGTTTTGATCCATCTCATCATGTGTGCCACCAGTCATTGCTGACAGTCTGGGTGCTTACTCTGGGCTTAGTATTTTAGAAAATAGGACATTGTTCAGATTAAGGTCCTAATATATTTTTGAAAATTTAGGTGGTCTGCAACCATGTTAATTATTAAGTTAGAACGACCACTTCCACTGGAACGAGAAATGTTTCCTCAATATAAATGCGTTGTCCTGCATACTAAAACTGTTTGAAAAAAAAATATTTGCAAACTACAGGAGCAAACATAAAACCATCCTATGGATTGTGCAAAATAATCAACTCGGAAACAAGGCATTGCTCCTGGATAACTCTCAATGCATTCTCAGAAGTACTCAATCTTAAATGAGGATTATTTCAATAGAAGTTGTTAGTCTCTTGGGAGGTGCTCAGTACCTTGAAGGATAAGGCTTTTGAGAGGTGTTTTAGAGGTAAATTATACTCTTCAACCTATATTTTCCAAGCCCAAACTTCTTTACATCTCCTCACATTACCTTACATGGTAATGACTGCTGAACTGCCTAGACTCTAGCAATTTTAGAAAGTAATCACAGTATCTGCTTTAGTGTCTCCCTGCTGCTTTCAACAACTTGTGAACAATAGTTGATGATGGCTAAATAATTAGTGCAACTGAAAGAAATCTCTCAATAGATTTCATATTGTTAGGAAAAGAAAAATGTTACAAGAGGTAAAAAAGAAGGAAAGAAACTTTTCTTATTCTATTTAAATACCACAGTTTCCCACTTCTGTGTTAAAGATGACAGAAAGTCGTTAGAAAATCGTGATGATACCTTCTTTCAACAGACATAGCAAGGATTTTTTCTGCTTCTTGGTCTCTGAATCAGTGCTCCATCTATGCCTATTTTGGGCTAAGTATTAGTCTTAATTAATTCCTGATAGTTCTTGATTTTTACTTCATTGTTTTACTGTTAATTCCTTCTCTTGATGTTTCTTGAGAAGAACAAAACTGTCTTTAAGAGTTTGGCTGTGTTTTTCTTCTGTAAGCCATCTAATTTTCCTTCAGTTAAAAAAAAAAAGTCAGCATAAATATGTATTTTGTAATCCTGGAATTCCAATTTTTTTAAATTAAAATAATTTCAAGTGCCCCACTGAAAGAAGCATGAGTCATCTTTCTCTTTTCATTCATGAAAGAATCTGAAGAACAAATTTTTTTATTTGAACTGCTGGGAAGAGAATGATAACAGCTCTGTATGTACAAGAGACTTGAGTGTTAACTATGCCTTCAAAAATCAAACTTTTAAATAAAGTCAAAACACGTGTTTTAAAAACAGAAAGGAAGCAGAAGCAACTTCAGCTTAGTAAAATGAGAAATATGTAAAATCTTACCAATATCTTAGAGTAGTAAATTGTTTTGTTTCATGATAGCCTGCACATATTTGTCATTGTGAAAGTTAAATTGTCCTGGGATGGGTTTGGATTTATTTTCCCCTTTACTTGTCTGTCATATTGCAAGTGTGGAATACTCTGCAGCAGTGACATGTGTTTTTGCTTGCAAAGAAATTTCTCTGTCATGTTTGGTGAAATCAGAATCAAATCCTTCCAATGTTATTTCCTCCTTTCTCATATCCATCAACTATTTATTTGATAGCCTAGATACTCCTGTCATTAATTATATTATAGCATGTTAAATAGTTTATTTTCTTTATTTAACTCTTTTCTATGAAATGGACTGTTGGGTCCAGTATCTGATGGCATTTGGGAGTTTTATGAGTATTTTTATTCTGAATATGCAACTGGCAAAATATTTCACTATCATTAAATCTACTAGTATAGCACTGAAAGGAGGTAGTATTTTGCTGTGTTTTATAATTGTGATTACTTTATGATTATTTGAAGCAGAGAACTAAGATGATAAGCAGCTGCACAGGGAATAGTGGAAAATAAGATGTATCCCTATAAATGGCTAGATATGTATAAGACAGGCATAACACACAAATTGTTCCACTAACAGGTAGAAAGTAACTATTCTTAAACCATACCTAGCTCCTCCCATACCAATTCACTGGTTGTAAAAGGATGAATGTTCATGAATACCTACCGTAGTCAAAAAAAGTCAAATTGAGAGGCTATTTAAGAGAGAACCACTTGGTCTTGCTTTTTGTCTCAGTAAATTATTAGCTACAGCAAGGTATTTATCTTTTCAAACATGAAAAACTTCTTCATATAATAGGCAATACTAAAAGTGAAATTATGAACCCTGAGCATATCAGTAACATCCAGTAATACTGTCCTATGTTCCACCCACATCTTGTAGCAAAATCACATTTAAAAGACAATTTTTTCTTGCCTTTTTCCTTAGTTTTCAAAGTGATTAACACTGTTGTTAAGACATGTTTAATGATATAGAAAATAAATCTAAATTTATTTGTGTATATATATATATATGTGGAAGGGTGCTTTTTCATTGGGAAAAATAGACAAATAACTAGTAGATATAACTCATGGAAAAATCATGAAGTGGGACTAGGTGAAATAACAGGCCTTTCATGTCAAGCCTTTTTAGGACTAGACAAAACAGTGGGAATAAAATGGCTATTATTCTGGAGAATATTTCTTATTTATGTCTGCAAGTATTCAGCTCTACTTAAAAATAAAATAAATGAATCCACAAACAAAAATTCAGAAAGTATTGCAGAACAGTGCCAATAAACAGCATTATCTCAACAAAACATACGCACCCTTAATTCTAATCTATTAATTAAGGAACTCTGGGGAGTTAGGGATCAATGAGTGTTGGCAAAACTTTTTTAGGGATAAATTTATTTCTGTGAATCAAGGAGCTCAATGAGAACTGCCATTCAAAAGCAGTATGGAAAATCAATATTAATCCTCTACCACTACCACCCTTCGCACATAAACTTTGTTATTGTTCACAGAAAACAGAAACCATGGGGTATTTCTTTTACACATTTAATCAGTATTTCTTTCTCTTGATCTTGTAATTTAACTGTTTCTATATGGAGAGATTCTGACACTGCTTATTACTACCCCTAATCATTGTAATGAATGTTTTGAAGTGTTGCTTTTCATTATGAAGCCCCTAATAGAATTCCATTTTTAGATGGAAGTATCTGAAGTTCATAAAATATTCGAATAAGTGATCCATGCAGATCAGTCGTCACTATCTGAGTCTTTAAAGACAATGGAGAAAGCCCCTGCAAATTAAGTAAAATTTTAATTGGATTAATTAGATCGCATTAAACATTTATGGTGATTCTTCTTCCCATGGAAAGTATTCTTTATTCAACTTAACTCACTACATTTCCAGGTGAATTAGAAGTCCTTTATTTCAGTTCTGATTTTGAATGTCTTTGAATCTTTGAACAGGGAGCTAATAGTCTTTAACTAGTCCTCCATAAACAAAAGTCATTAATTAATTTGAATTCATTTTCCTAAATACCTCTCTGTAGATAAACACTGAAGGTAAGTATCTTGACAACTGGAAGTTGAATTCAAGATGACAAAGGAAGGTAAACAAATTAATAACATTGTGAAACTTTAGGTTCTTTTCTCCTGTTTTGTGGAGTGCTTTCCTCCTGTGTTTTTATGTAGGACTAATGAAGAATAGAATGATATTTTCTTCTAAAAAGAACTTATATAGGCTGATTTGTTTCTCACTTATGCCTCAGTCTCTCACTTAATATGTCTTGGATATTTACATAAGCAAGCAAAGCCCTCTTTTCTCATCTGCATTTTGAATATTTTGAGATTATGCCAGTCATAGACGAAAAGTGTCCAATCCTGAACATTAATAATTCGCTGTTACTATTTTTATTAATTTTTATTTTTTCAAATTATTATCACCTGTATTTAATAGTATTTAACAAATTCTATGATTATATGATGAATTCCATGTGGATGTTAAAAAAAAAAAAGAAAGAGGAAATTCACAACCAATATGTGGTGTTCAGGCAATTTGGATTCCACAATCTAGTCACTTCACATATAAGGGAGAATTTCTCCAATTTACTTCCTAGAAATTATTATGTTCCCCAGAAAGAGTATATTTAGACCTCTGTGGGAATGCAGACAAAAGAAACTACTGCATGCAGTTCAAAGTAGGAAAGACTACTTTATCTGGTGTGGGTATCTAATACTCTCTATATGCTGCAGAAGATCATGCCTTTTTCTTGTAACCATTGAATGAGTGTATGGCTTCATCTCTCCTTACACACTCCAATCTCATACTTAAAATGAATGATTATGTGTCAAATTTTGAGATGAGGGAAGTTTATGAACCATGTAGTCCTTACTTTGCTTTCCTTACATGATTTAATTACTTATTAGTTAATGGTGTCAGACTACAGATTAAATTATTCTTGCTACGTGCAAAAAAAAAAAAAAAAAAAGGAAAAAAAGACATGATTTTTCAACTTCTGAGCTCCAATAATTAAGATTTTTCACACATTGCAATAACATGAAGTCCAACTTTGACATGGAATGTGTGATAAAATTCTGCAAACTTGCTCTGAGGATGACAGTTTCAAACAAGAGTTAATAATTGACTCTACTCTGACTAACATCACCAGAAGTTAACATAAAAACATGGTGTTAAAAATGTCATTTTTTTTACATTTCATATTAGGTTTGTTATTCACAAAGACAATGAATGCATTAAAAAAAGATTGGTGACCTACAGTTGCCCAGCAATTTCTTTTTGCTCTTTAATTCATCATGACTTCCTGTACATTGAACTACACCTCTTTTAGAGCTTATTAATTGTATCAATATTCCACTTCATTACCTGAGATAATAAATTAGTTTCACAAAGTTCACCAATTTTCACCAGTACTTTTTCAAATTTACAATTTATGGCCAATTTTTTTTTAATTTCTATCAGGATTTTGACAAGGTAATGACAGTGAAATAAGTCTGGACAAAGTTCTGTAAAAAATCATTTTTTAGTGATCATGGACCATCTGCTACTTTGGTTGTTAGATTTATCCTCCCTTTTTTAGCTTACTGATCATAAGTGTTACTAGCAGTCCCTTTAAAACATATGGTAAACCTGACAGGAACAATTTTTCAGCTACTAATCTTATTTTTATTTTTGTGCTTAGTTATTAACACATACCCCTCTATTTCTTCTCTCAAAGCTTGGTTAAGGTACTGCTTGCTTCAGTATCCGCTATTTCAGATGAGAGAAATTCCATTTTGCAACCATTCTCACACTTATAATGCACGAAGAAATTGATATATTCTTTGCTAAAACGATCTCAGCTGATAAAGCAAAATGTTTCTAAACCTTGCATTTTAATCTTTCTTCTACTTCATCTATTTTTACAAGGAATTGTCTCTCTTGGGGGTGGAACTTATCTCTTTGAGTTCCAATTATTGAGCAGGGTGTATAAATATCACAGAAGATAAACTGCAGTATCTATCTATCTATCTATCTATAGATAGATAGATATCTCAATATATGTCAATAAGTAACAGACATAGACCATTGCATTTCTCTAGATACTGTGTTCAATAGATGGAATAGATGAAAAAAGGGGCAGAAAAGTAGAATCAGACTCATATTTTACAGTTTTACGTAAAACTCCCTATACGTAAAATAAAGGCAGTATGAAATAAAAGTATAGTATAATTCTTTTTAAAAAGTAATCTAAAATAAAATTAATATAAAACAAAGGTAGTTTTCACACCTAATAGATTTCTCCTTGTCTATTGGAAAATAAATTCAATGTCACTTGGAAAATTGTTTTAGCTTTTTCTTTTCACAGAAGTATATACATTTTTGATTCTTTGATTATAATATATTTAGTGATTCATAAAAAAAGATGATGAACACCTATCATCACAATTTGCATATTTGCACTTAATTCTACAAGAAATGCCATGCACCTTCAAGGCTGATGGTATCCTTACTCTGTGACTCTGGAGAATTTATCAGTTTCTTGAGGAACAACATATATGAATTCAGCAGTGTTGAACTGCTGCAAGTCAGCAGAAAAAAAAGTTCGTATGACTAAACTAAACTGAACACACAACTACCATATTTATGAATCTGTAGGTTTCATTCTCAACCTAAAAACAGGAAAGAAAGAAATTAGGCAAAAAATACACTACATGCACTGCTATTCACAGTGCAGAGAACAATGACAGTAAGTAACTGAAGAACAGAAGACTATCAGCACTTGACAAAAGGCCAGGCTGAAAATTCAATCTACTTTTATGTCAGTTTTTTAGCAAGAACAATCCTTATAATAGTCAGCTGAAGAGCCATTTCCACTGCCTGTCTCTTTTTTAAAACATACAGAATTCCTAAAATCTGTCATAATATTGAGATGAAATCTAAAGTGTATTTCAGTCTCTATCAGTAAGTACTCTCTGAAAAATAGTACCTTTTAAAAGATATCTACTATTGTGTTACACCCACATTTTCAGTCCTACATTTTTGCAGTCAGTAGCCACTTTTCTCTACAAAATCTATCCTAGTGTGTCAGTAGAGAGCAGAGAATCTGGTACTATTTTGGGGAAGAAAGAAATTGCAAACATATATTGAAGTCTTTGGAGATATATAAAAAAAGATGATGTGTAGAATTATTTTTGGTTCCTTTGTTTTCTTAATACTTTTATATGAACTGAATTAATCAAGAGGACAAAATAAAATTCTAAACTTTGAAAAAGTGCTGTGGGGAAAAGCAGTGTGAAACACAGAAATTCTGTTCAATATTTTTTCTATATTTCTATATTTTTGTGAGCTGTGAGGAGAAAATAAGTTATTTAATGAAAAAGGACTTCTATTCAAGAAGTCAAAACTCTAAACAAGTCTTCAAAAACGACGTAACAATGTAAATCTATTTCTAAATATTCTAAACAATTTTAAATATATTTTTGTATGTCTAAAAATACTTGAACTATTAAAAGTTTAACTGCCTACTTAATTTGTGTGTCACTTTCAGTTGGAAGAATACCAGTGTACACAGAGGAAGCTAACCTGAAGATTTTATAACAAGGCATTTTAAGAACACATTTTTCTTTTAAGTGTTGTCAACTGCACTCTGGCTTTATCTACTGACACTCAGGAGTCAACATTTTAATCAGCCATAAATGATCCCTTTTGAAAATCATGTGTATTTTTAAAATGTATAAGTTGGGTACCCAAAGAGAAGAGAACTGTCTCAGTGATCAGTACAGTGAACTACCTGTTGTAAATTATTAGCAGTAAAGTCAAATGACCTCAACCATTGCTACTAAAACTCAGCATCAACTAGTATATAGACAAAAAAAAAAGGCAGGCTTTTATTCAATTATTTGAAAAAATCTTGAAAAAAATGATATATATATTTAATAAACTCTGTGAATGGTTATGCATAACTGTAATAACTTTTCAATATACTCACCTTTTGTCAATAAAATTGATACAGTGACAACTTCATGTTACTTTTTCTAAATTAATTTATCCATATCAGTGTTTATAAGACCAGCAAAGCAACCTGAAAAATACTTCTGGGTTTGTGCATAACTTCCAATCAACACAGACACTTCAGGACTTGTTATTTCTAAAAATATATGGAAATTGTATGGGTGTAGTTTAAATATATGATTGCAAATACTGACCATATGTTAGTTTGTTACAGATTTACATTTTCCATTCAGCACTGCTAAGCATTAAAGAATATATTGCTTTATTTTTCAAAATCATAAACATAAAATGTTGTTCTTTTCTCCTCATTAACACTTTTGAAATAAAACTTGCAAAACTGTGATCAAAATTATGTTCATAAATCATAGAATGACTTGTGTTGGAAGGAATCTTAAAGGTTATTTAGTTCTAACCCCCCTGACATGGGCAGGGACACCTTTCACTAGACCAGATTGTTCAAAGCCCTATCCAACCTGGCCTTAAACATGTGTTCCAAGTGCCTCACCACTCTCATAGTGAAGGTTTTCTTCCTAATGTTTAATCTAAACCTACTATCCTTCAGTTTAAAGCCATTCCCCCTTGTCCTGTCGCTGCATACCCTTGTTGAAAGTCCCTCTCCATCTTTCTTGCAGGCTCCCTCCAGGTACTGGAAGGCTGCAGTTAGGTCACCCTGAAGCTTTCTCTTCTCCAGCACTGTTTTGAGGAACTGACCAGTCTGGCACAAAACTCCACTAAAATGTAAAGATTGCCAGCATTTGCAGGAGCATTTTTGCTATTTGTGGTCTTTTAACATTGCAACTGTCATTATTATATGGGAAAGCTATATTTAGCAAGAAGTCTCTATCTATTATATCCTGTCAAGAAAAAAAGGCTAAGAAAGAGACTCGTGGGTTGTAACCATGAGCTCATACAGGCTTACCAAACCTGGTCCTCAGGGACTAGAACTGTAAAATTAAAAATATGTGTATCTAAATAGTTTTTATAAATGAGATGGGTTTTATGTGGTGGGGTTTTTTTTATTTCTACTACGTAGTTTTATTTAATGCTAAGCCAAAAACACCTACATATTTCTCCCTTATTTGTGAGAAACTGACTTTATTTTGAATCTGTGTTATTCATACTCTTATCCTTCCATCTTATATGCTTCATTTATTTTGACAACTTCACAGTCCCTCCTTCCACAGTTACTTAAACTTGCTTCATGGCCCTGGGTTGCAGACCCTCTGAGCTCTATGCCCTTGCAGCATTAGTGGAGAAAGCATGAAAATCCCTACTGAACATTGAGGAGAAATCTCTCTTGGCCTTATAAGAGTTTTTCATGTATTCACCACAACCCAAAATCCTGTCTAATCTTAATAAGCTTTTGTATGCCTGAAAGGTTGTTTTTACCCCACCCACTCCATCTAGTAAGAAACAGCTTTATAACCATTATATGTATAATTATGGAAATCTGGTTCTAAGGAAGCTTTAACACCTACACATGAAAGAATGAAAATTGTGTTCCTTCCCCACACTTACATAATCTGCCTTTGTAGGCTACCATGGTCACAGAAATAATAGTTAAATCACAATTCAGGGTCTGAATGTTGTGCTTGAAGAGAATCAAGGATCATTTTATACTTTATGCTATTTTGATCTTTATTATGTAACTTTATTTAAAATAATCCTTTTTTCCCCAAAGATTTTTATTTTTATTTAATTAAATATTTAAATTTCCTGTCAGGAGAAAAGTTAAGATGTTTTGAACCTCTCTACTTACTCCATGAGCAGTAAATTTGTTTGGATGTAAGAAAGAGGCAGGACATAAGAACACTGAATATGGTAACCAAGATTTAATTTAATTTGAAGACTTTTATCTTTTTTTAACAGGTATATCACCTTTCTGGAGATGGTTCTTGTGTGAAATGTCAAAAGACAAATATAGCCATGGTTAAAAGGTTAGAAACCACATCCATGATAAAACATGGTCTCTACAATGTTTCAGTGTGTTAGTTATCTTTAGGTACATTCAAAATGAAAGTGTTTGGTTTGAAAAGAGTACAATGGCCCAACAAGATAATAAAGTTTTCCTATCAGTCATCAAAAAGTCATATAGTTCATTCCGGTTTTACTCTGTTTATGTAATTTCTTTTCTGATTTCAAACTGATTCAAAATCATTCAAGTGGGTGGATCCAAAGTATATAAATCTTTCATCAACTTTCAACTTTGAAACCATGGAAACGAATGATCAGTAAGATGGATAATATGAATGGTATTTTTCAGTCTTCATTTTGAATACTCTGAGATATTATCAATATAGTTTATTCAATCAACTTAAGGAGTAATTTCAAATACTTAAAATTTGCTAAACTATGTTTTAAAGTATATCAGAGCATTTACAATCTCATTCTAGATATCTCATTTACATGCCTTGGGTGAGGTCTAGGATATAGACAATAGATATGAATAACATACAAAAATTTATATAAACAGATGAAAAAATAATGATTTTCCAAGTGAGACATTGGGACTTCTGAGCCGAAACACTACAATATCTTACAGAATATTTTTCAGTTTTGTTTAAAAAATTGAATGTTCAACAGTTCCTAGCGACCTTGTCTGTTGTGAACTGCAACATAATTTATCTGCACTTACAGTCAAGAGTATTTGACGAGAGGGTCACTGTCTCTTTCTCTCTCATTTTCTTACAGTATTCCACTGGCATATATACACCATCTGATTAATGAATTATGTTTATAGGAATTAGCATCTAGCACTATAGGCAAAAAGAGAAGTCTTAGATTTATTTATTTATTTATATGTATGAGTTATAGGGTTTTTTAATATATTTTTGTGTATATATGTTATACAAATATACTCAGTTTATAAAAGAATGATATTTCATAAAAGCTAATAAAAAATATTTTTCCTCTCAGTTAACTAAGCACAATTTCATCAGCAAATTTCCACATTTGGCCATTCACTTCATTACCATTATAAAAAAATCTATCACAATTAAAATACAATCAGAAAAAAAGGAATTTTTTTTTTGTTATTTCAAGGTGTTATTAATTTTATTGTTAGCATCTCCAGGGTTTGCTCAAGTCCTGCTCAGTTTTGTGGGCACTTTTAAACTGATTTCTTTGTGAATTAGATCAAACATTTAATCTCTGAAAAAGTAGTACTGTACTATAACTAGATAATAGTTTTCCTTTTAAGGATCTTTTATAAAACAAATGAAACAAGTTTTATCAAAGATGTCTTTTGGCAACTTATACAAGAGTTCCTACCAGTTTCATCTCTAACTTTAGCCTGAAATCTATGCCTCAAGCCTTGCTAAAAACTTGGCAAAAATGAAAACCTGATAAAGGAAAGAAAGAAGAAGCTGGATATACCCTTGGGTGATAAATAACACAAAACCACTTCTACAGTGTTATCTGAATCCTTAGTATATTAGTTTTTGTTCTTCTACTTCTAAAAGGAGGTGAGAATTGAATACATCTTCTGATCTTTAATGCCACACGCTCTTACCACCACAGAGTAATTATGGGCTCAGTTCACTTAACCAAGCAGAGGTGCCCAGTCCCTTTTGAGACTCCAAAAGGTATATATTCCAGGCTCTGGCTCCTGCTACAGAACTCTGAAGATCTCTTGGAGGCATGTACCTTATCTGTTCCTCCTCTATGGTCAGCTCAGAAACTCTAAAATTGCTCATACAGCAGTCCCCAGTTGTGCTTAGGTAAGTGAATTGCTATCTGTGAGTCATTAATATTTCCCTTTTCAGTTTCAGAAGAAGAAAAAGTTGGTTTTGAAGCACTATGGAGAAAAATATTTTATTGGGTTTATAATTTGAATCAGCGGCATTCACAGATACAAGCATTTTTAGTACATTTAACACGTTTGGATAGTTCTGTAGAGACATCGGATTCATTGCTGTAAATTAATCCCTACTCCTGTTGGGTCTCAGATAATTCCTTAGGGTTAGGTCAGCCAAACAGTGTTTTGAAACATTATGTTGTGGAACTCTTACATGGCTCAACTTTAAAATACCCTAAACCAGCAGGTAGGTTTTTCTTCAGTACAGCCAGCATTTTAAAATTAATTTCAAACAGAAAAATCAAAATGGAGTCTGCTGTGACTTTATGAAACATTCCTACTGAAGTAAAACAATAAGATCTTCCCACGTTCTTTCTATGTAGAAACTCATTTAAAAACATACTTTGTATAATACTGAAGTCTAGTGTGACACAGAGCTTTGGAAATCTATATTAATGTTCCTTTCAAGGAAGTTAAAGAATCATATTTTTAGATATCCCACTTATTATAATAGTAGAAGCCATTAAATATATGTTTGCTGAACAAAGAAACAAATTAGACATATTTTCTTTCAGGGAACAGATCTCTAGCAGTTAGCTCATGACAGAAAGAGAAAATAAGAATTGAAAATCATTGAAGTTACTGGAAGGTTATTAAATGACATTTAGAGGCTGAGTGCTGATGCTTTAATACTTTTTGCATCAAAGGATATTTTTGGAACATATTTGAGTTAATCATCATGATCAGCTATTGTGATATGTTGAACGGAATAGTTTTAGCAAGAAATGAGTCAAGTGAAGAGAAGAGAGACATCAGCTGTATTTGTATGTGGCAAATCTGAGTACTGTAGAGGCCTATGGAAAGGGGTAAAGAGAACATAGAGGAATAAATGACAAAACATTCAAATACAAGTATTAATTCATGTTATTCAAAACTGAAAACAGGTATAAAAGTTTACAAAAACATATGTTAAAAAGTATGCTAAACATTTTTCATAAGTGTTGCACTGTTCAGTTTATTTGCTGTTCCCTCCTGCTAGGTTGGCAGTCAAGTATTCAGGTTTTTTTTGCTTCTTCTAGGTGCTCTTCAGTTCTTGTAGCCTCTTATCCTTTCAAAGCCTTCTGAAAGACATTTAATAGTTTTTTTCCCCAATACCTTCTCTTTTGTCCTTCAGGAAGGAAAAAACATAAAAGGATCCCCTTTAATTCTTTTAAGAACTATTTTAAGAGATACTGTTTTCCTAAATATACTGTCAGTCATCTCCTTCATGTAATTAACTAGTAAGCAATCTTTTGTCAACTAGAAAAATGAAATATTCCTCTATGATGAATGCTCAGCATTACCCAGTAATGAGTATATCTTTCATTCTTATCTAATGCTGTGACTGCAATAGATTTTACATTTAAAACATGATAAAAACATCCAAGTAGTTTAGTTTTCTGTTGTAGATAACACATGAAAAATAACAGGCTCTTAACTAAGAGTAAGTTCAGCAGCAATTCATTGCTTTGGAGTAGAAATTTTTAAGACTTTTCTTCAAGATCTTTTAAATGGAACAGAACTGTAGTGACTTCAGAATGGATCCTAAACATTTGTGTATGTTTAGTAAATATTTTTTCACTATCATCATCCATTTGATAGTGTTCTCAGATTTAAAAAACAGGCAAAAAATAATTCTCAAAAGACAAAACAGTAAATTTTTTTCTCATACTTTAAAAGAAGAAGGTTGCATTAGACTCTATTCTTCCATGCAAAATATTCTTTCTCAGTTCATAATTACACTGTATGAGTCCACTTACTAAAATTTTCCTAATGTTGAATTATTTTTTTTCATTCTTTTTCTCTTTTATTTATGTTCACTTTGGATGTTTTTTAAATGTCACTAGAATTAATGAGTGGGGTGGAAGTGTATGTATAGAAATTTTATTGTGCACAATCCCCACTTTAGGTAAATCTCTAATTTGCCTATTATAGAAAAAAAGATACTTTACGCTAGAAGGGGGAGCTGCTCAGCATACGCTTTATTAAACTTTATTAAATTCTTACACTCTTCTTTAGACCGAAACATTAGAAATCTCTTATGAAACAGATCTGTATGAAACAGGGCTACCTGGTGCATAAACTTGACTAAATGTACAAGCATGACTGGACCTAAATTAACTGTTTATTACAGACAAAGCAATTTCTAATTCTTTCATTTTATGCTGCCTGGTGAAGAGCTCTGCGGTAAAGGTCATGAGTGTCCTGGTATGCAGTATGTTGAATGTGAGGCAGCAGCATGCCCTGGCAGCAGTAAAGGCCAACAGTATTCTGGTCTGTATGGACACAGCTGAGCAAAGTGATTATCTCTGCATTCATTAGGGGCATATCTAAAATATATCATCCAGTTTTAAGCCCCTAAAACAGAAAAGGCACTTATAAAACTGGAATGAGTTCAGTAGAGGACTCTCAGGATGCTCAGATGGGTGGAGCACTTGCCCTGTGAGGTGTTGGGCCTATTCAACCTGGAACAGAGACATCTTGGGTGGGGTATGTCCTAGTTAGAAGAACTGAGACTGATTCATCACTGGATGGGTGTAGCCCAAAACTGTGTATTCTATAGCCTTCCATGCCATTTCCCAGAAACTGTTATCAGTAGAGGCCTGCGAAATAAGAAGATGTTCCTGCCCTCATACCCTTTTATGGAATTCCCTGCTCTGAGGGAAGGACTGAGCATTCCTGCCTGAACTGGAGAATATACAAACTTGGAGTTTTGGAACCTTTTTACCACTCGTGGGATCCAGAGGAGGACTGCAAGCCACCACTCTCAACCAGACTGCAGACCACCACTCTTGCCTGGACTGTACCATCACTTTTCAACCAGACTGCAACCACCACTCTTGACCAGACTGCAGCAGCACTCTCACCAGCAGGTTTTTCCCTCTCCTTTTACTTTGGACTCATGGGGGCCCAAAGAACACCACTCTGTTCATGTCCCAGGGTGCTGGGTTATATATTTGGGTTTTGTGGGTTAAAACCAATTGTTTGTCTGTATAATTGTACTTATTGTGTTATTTTATTAAATTGTTATTCTGATTTATAATCTCTCTTTTGAGTTGAGTTCTTTTCCCCTACTGGTTTACTTTTAAACCAGCACAGGGTGCAGGGAAGGGGTTGTGAGTCACAGCAGCCCCCAAGACCTATAGGAAAGTGACAGAAGAGCTGGAGCCAGGCTCTTCACTGCATCTCATAGCAGAACTGAAAGAAGATAGGTTTAGAAGAGAGAGATCCATTCCCCTAGGAAGAAAGGATTGGACAGGACCACAGGTTCCCGGGAAGGCTGGTTCCATACTTGCAGTTTCCAAGCCCTGGCAGGGTATAGCTCTGAACAGCCTGGTCTGAGCACTCATCTGGCCCTGACTAGGGGGGAAGTTAGTCCTGTCCTTCTTTCCTACCTCTGTCATTCTGAGATCCTATCATAACAGTGCTAACAACTAAGCAGATCAGTGAAAAAAACTATGATTCTTTAAAGAGAAGCACTGTATCTAAATACAAATATTATTGAACTATGATTTTGTGTATCAGTTAGATCTGACAGACAGACACAGGTAATATGCACAAAGTAAACTCATGTTCTGTATTTGAAAAGTTCCCAGGCCTTAGATTTGTATCAAGAATCAAACCACTTTTCTATTGTTTCTCAGATGAATGATTAAAAAATTATTCTGTGTTGGCAAAACTATAAACAAAACATGGTCATGTAATGGTGACTGACAAAACCCAGGAATTCACAGAACCATCTGCTTTTCCTGTAAGGAAATATTAATACCACATTTGATATTGTGTGGACTGTTAAATTTAAATCAGTTGTTGTTCTTGATTCCTGACATTCTAATTCTTTACCTATTACCACCACTGGAAGGATGTCTTTGTCTGTTGCAGATATAGGTTCAATCTCAAATGGAATAACTAAGTATTAAGTTATGTACTGGAATATATCATCTTAAATCTCTCTCATTCAGGTTACTCTGGAAATATATTGAATGACAATACTGGATTTAATAAAAGCAATGTATTTTCCTGTCAAAATTTACGGCTTATATGCTGAAAATAATATGACAATTTACTGAAAAATCTTGAAGTTCTGAAGATGTTGCTATTTATTTTTAGTGGTCAGGAAATATTTGTTCAATTAAACTTCATTATTCCCAGTATTGCTATTCTGTTATGTGTATATCCTAAACCAAAATCAAAATCTGATAAAATTTTGTAATAAAAATATAATGAAATTTTCAAAATGTAGCTTGCAAGTTAAATATTCCATATTCCAATTCCAATTTAAAACATAACTGAAATAGCATATTTTCATTGGCAGCATTTCTCAGTTAAGCTGATAGAGGTTTTGCAGTTGATCTCAGTGTGATCAAGAAAAACATGATCACATTATAGACCTCAAGCAAAGTCAAGTTCTACCCTTAGGAAGTTCCAAGGATTACACTAATACTTAATAAAACAAACAACCTGCAAACAAGCACACAAAATGTTCTTAAAATATGAAGTGTTTTGCTTTGTTTGTGTTTTTCACATAATTTCTGTTCCTTCAAATTTCCAGTGAGATTTTGAAGCTTCTGTAGAATTGAAAGTGCATAGCAAAGCATTTAAATGGTATGTTAATCTGCTGACCCTCAAGTTTATTTTGCATAATAAGTAAATCACTCTCTTTAATCAAAAGTACTTTCTTGCTGAGCAACCTTATTGATAAATTTCAGTTCCCTACTGACAATTCTTTATAGTAAGAAGGGATTATTAAATTTCGATTAGCATCAGATTATACCCATTTTATCCACCAACTGACATTTCTGCTAATTGAGGATAAATGCACTAGTTTGATACCTCTCCAAAACACAGAACATATTGAAAATCTCAGCACAAGCTGAAAACTTAATTAATATTCATTGTGTTTCCTGGAAGCTACTGATTGTCTAAACCAGAGTCTTGAAGATAAAGTTGAAATTGCAGACTCTATAATATCAGTATTTGGCACATTTTGTATGAATTATTAAATGGAAGTGATATATCTAAAGTTATTAGCAAAGTGTTAATGTAATGCCTTTAGTCATTACAGACTTTTTTTGTGTTAAACTATGCTCCTGTGCAGTTATTAAAGAACACCAGCCTAATGCTGATTTCCAGGTCAAGAAAATTTCACACACTTGAAGAGTGGGAAGAGAGTAAGGAGTCTTCTTTTCTGGTGGTAATGAGTAAGACTGATAAAAACACAGACATCTTTCTTTCTTTGATTACTTTCATCAAGCCTCAGCAGAAACCTTAAGGCAAGAGTTGTTGGAAATGAGAGATATTTTTGGTTTTATTTTGAAGCCACTTCCCTCAATGCTTCATCGTCATTCTCTAACATGGCTATATTTTGAAATGAAATACTGTTATTCCAAAAGGTTTAAATTACCTAAAATGCAGAGTCTTTCTTTAAAGTCTTGTATTCCTAACAGTTTAATCATCAGCTGCTTAGCTATTTCTCAGTTTAGATAAGGAATCCAGGAAATGTAGCTTTTAGATAAACGGCTACAAAAATGAAGCAGAAAGGAAAGTTCATTCTTTTCAAGGATAAACAAATGTATAATCTCTGACATCCTTTTTTCTGTTAAGAATAGGGCAGATCACATCAAATGTGCAATGCTAACACACTCATCTAACTGCAACTGTCTGAAAGATAATATTGATTTAGATAAAGGAGAAAAAGGTTGAAGAAAGTCTATTCCAAACTAAATACCAGTTTATTGTGTCACTACTTATGAATACAAGTATATTAGTGAATTTATTTGACCAGCTAATCTCTGGAATATGCATTTCTTAAGTAATCATTTTTGTTTGCATTAATAATTGAATTAGAAATGGAGTCCAATTGGAATATAATTAGCAATTCAGATTCAAATTTATGAGAAGTATCCTGAATTTCAATTGTAGCTAATTCTCAAGCATGATAGGAATTTTAAGACTGTGAAATTTTATAAGATTTTTCATATTCTGACACATCCAGCCACCCAATTTTTTATATTAACACCAATCAAACAATAAGGTATGAAATGAGTTGGAAATACCTGTTACCTTTTTTTGTTCTGATTTGACTGCTATAGTATAAAATGATTGGCAAAAAATTAATTAAAATAATTACAATTCATTTTAAAGTCATAATAATCCATTTTCAATCAACCTGGTTTATTGTAAATCCTTTATTGCATTTTGTGGTAAATGTTAACATAAAAGTTCTTATTGTGCCACAAACTCATAAATCCAGTTACACAGTGATCATGATTTTCATTTCCTAAAGACTATTTTGACTTGTGACATTTTACTTCAGAGTTATCCATCGGGAATTTTGTTAAGCATATCTTGATTAAGAAAATAGGTGGAAAAAGGAATATATATTCAGAATTTAATATAGTAATTTAATGCACCATAGACAGTATTCTCTTCAGACTGTGGCTGAGACCTGTTGCAACATGAGTAGAATGGAATGAAGAATTCCAGCTGTGAAGTTTCCTAATTAAACTACCTCTTTTCGATTGAAAGCAGGCAGAGCTTGTACACATATAAAAAGATGTCACATATACCCAAGTTGTATATTGTTCGAGAACCCAAGCATATGGGAGAACAATAGCCTAATAAAAACACCCTGCATTTATTTGATACAGCTGCCTCTACATAATGTTTCTGTAGCATACAAAACTGTACCATCTGGCCTTTTGCTGTCCTTCTTTGAAGTATTATTCAGCTGTAGTTGTGCATCAATTTTATAACAATGTAGATACGACCTGCCTATCCTGACATAAGCAATGGGCAAAGCGAACAAACTCAGTAATGCTTTCAGAAGAATTTCAGCTCCTCTTTTTCCCATATTGATGCTGGTTTGGGGAAAAAAAAAGAAGTGGAATTACCTTCAACCTGGGCATTTGAGCAAGACAACTGCTGAAGTTACAGGTGTTTGAATTCCTGCAAAAAAAATGTTACTTTTATCATTAAAAGAGGAAAACAGTAATTTTGTTCAAGTTTTAACATGTCTTCTGTAGCTTTGTTCTCTCTAAAGAGCTTCACACAAGCTGCTTCCACTATTGTCTAAATATCATTAAGGACTCTATCAACAAAATCATTGTTTCTGTTAACTTAAGAAGGTCACAGTGCCCACCAACATAGTCTCAAAATTACTGAAGCTCATGTGAACAGCAATAGCTTGCTTTTGTTCTGTGGCACTCAGCAAAGATTTCACTAAACATCACTGCTTGTGAAAACATGCACTCTAACACTTTTATTAGCATGCACTATTTCAAAAAGTAATGGTGTTGAGTATCAGTATCAGAACATACTAGAAAAAACCACTCTCTAATACTTACAGTTGTAATAAGCTGTAAATAATAAATTGTAATCCCACAGTCACATAAAACAATTATTTCTGCTATAGAGGATCATAGATTGTTCCTCTTAGAAGGGTTGTCAAGGTCTTTTTCAAGAATAAAATAGAACAAAGAATTAACTTAATGAATATTTATTGCATGCAAAGAGACACAGAGAAAAATGTACATTTGTTCTGAAATTGTGTTGAAATGTTTGAGAAACAACTACCACTTATAAAATATTCCCCTATTTCTGTTTCTGGTAAAACAAACAGAAACACACAACCAAGTTAATATTTTAAATATGATAATAATTCACCTATTATATATTTAATATATTGTATCTGGGGAGGCAGGTGGTAAAATTTCATTAATAGTCCAATCCTTACAAAGACCAAAATTAATCTACAATGAAATTTAAGTTTGCTCTGTTTTAAAAGTGGTTAAAATTTTAGCATTCTGATTATAGGTTAGAATGTAGAATTCCATATCAGACAGCTGAACTGCAGATGCTTTCATAAAGCTGAGCCTCTTCATGTAGGACTCACAGCAGGGACATGCTAATTCTTTTCTTCAGAAATCCCAATGTTCTTGAGAGGTCAGACACACAAAATTGCAGGGATCCAAGCTCCAAATCTTTTTTGTCAATGTCAGCAATAAATTCCTCTCTTCCTTAAACTCCAAATGGCTTTCTTATTTAAAAATATGCAGGAAAGAGAAAAATAAGTACTGTTAATAGTAGTAGAAATAACATCACAATGTTATTACACGCATGAGACTTCATCCTAAGCTGAAAGCAATACGTTCTGGTGTTGTCTATTGGGATATGTAAGTGAAAACATGACTGGCTTATTTGGCAATAAACAGATGAGGAAAATCTCAGCCCTGTAAGGCACTTACCACCTCTCCTGGTTTCAGCTGGGAAAGAGTTAATTTTCTTCCTAGTAGCTAATACAGTGAATTCACGGTGAGAATAAAGTTGATAACACACTGATGTTTTGGCTGTTACCAAGTAGTGTTTAATTTAAGACAAGGACTTTTCAGTTACCCATGCTCTGCTAGTGAGGAACTGCAGAAAAAGCTGGGAGCATGGGAGCATGACCAGGACAGGTGACCCAAACTGGCCAAAGGGATATTCCATACCATAGAATATCACACCTGGTATATAACCTGGGAGAGTTATCCAGAAGGGGTCTGATCGCTGTTCAGGGTCAGGCTGGGTATCCTCAGCAGGTAGTGATCAATTACACTGGACATCATTTGCTTTTCTTGGGTTCTGTTACTCTCTCTTCCTCTCCTTATAATTATCTTAATAATAAGAATCATCATCAACACAATAATAATAATAATAATAATAATTATTATTATTATTATTATTATTATTATTATTATTATCATCATCATCATCATTATTATTTGTTTCAATTATTAAATTGTTCTTATCTCAACCCACTAGGTCTACTTTTTCTTTCCAATTCTTGTCCCCAATGGGGGTAAGTGGGGAACGGAGTATTGAACAGCTGCATGGTACTTGCTGGCTGGGATTAAACCAGGAGACCATCTAAGCACAGAACTGTATCTCTAGGTGATATTTGTGGGGGACTTGCTCTCTCAGATTTAAATATTTGCATTAGGCTAATTGCAATAGGTTATATAATTGTGGAGTAGTACTGCGGGTCTAGTTAAAGCCAGTTCACTGTGTTTCCCAAGGCAGATATCAATTTAAAGGTAATAGGAAAATAAATTGTTCTTGGAGTCATGGACATTACACAGAGACTACGCAAAAGTGAGTGGGCTTGGAGACTACTAGATTTTCCAGGGGTGAATTTAGTGTGGACCTGAGGACAATGTAAGGAGAGGATGTAAAATACTGCCTCTATATCGACAGTTGGACCTGCTCCTGCCACAGAGGTGAGCAGAGCAGTGCTCAATCACCTGGAAGACATCAGAGACCACCAGCAGTTTCTGCTCATGTCTGAGTAGATAAGGGGAGAGTTGCTAGATGCAGAGCTAGATCTCAAGAGCTGACTGGAATCAGAACAACAGAAAAGCAATTGCTTCTGTATTATGCACTTTTTTCTTTTCTGGTGTTCTTCATCCCGCTTTCGCCAAGCATCAGTGGAGTTCAGGTTTCAGCTAGCTGGTGCTGCACTCAGATTTAACAAGCAGTCCTTGAAAGCTGGTGACCAGACCAGTCAGACACAATTAGCAAAACTGTAAACCAGTTACCTTTTGTGATAATAAAACAATATGAATATATGTAGTAGTACAATACAGGACAATTCTGATATTAGTTCTGTGTCTCTATTAGTTCTATTCTTATTAGTTTGGTCTATCTGATTTTAAATCATGGTGCTAGCACAAGTAGCTGGTTCTGGTATATATTGCTGTATATTAAAGCAAGGTTTCCTATGCTCTCAGATGTGAGCAGCTTCATTACTGTCACACAATTCTGTGTCAGTAATTGGTCATTTGTGTAAACAGCCCTGGGGATGCTGTTATCATTTTGTTCCTGTATGCCTGTGGTGAAAAGACCCAGGGTGAAATTAAAGAAAACGGTAAAATTACAAAAACTGTAGTCACAATACAGTTTTTCAGGGGGGATGAAATGGAGCATGGAGCAATGTGGAAAGCTACCAGCCTGGTCATAACAATACGGAAAATTATAGGGAGAAAATACTGTTGCTACTCCCTGGATGGAATGCAGTTAGCATGTCTGACTTCCCACTCACAATACATGTTGAGGGGGCCTAACCAGAGGGTGGAGCAGACTGGAGACTCCATGGCCAGGCTCTGTTGAAATAAATCCTTTGCGAGAGGGGAGGCTGGTGATACTTAGTAGCCGATAATCTGCACATGACCCTGAAAAAGTTGGTCAAACTGCCCTCCAATCAGTAGACTGTTCAGTGAAGTGTCTCCATAACAGGACGCTAACAGACTGGTCAGGCACAAGGGTCAACTAGCCTGGGGCACTGAGAGATTAATCAAACACAAAGGGTTTGAGAAAGTCTCCCCTTTCACATGACAGTGCTTCGTCTCTCTTTTAATGGCAAAGTTCAGTGTTACTTCTTTGTGACTTTTCACTTTTATAGTATTCTTACTGTAATGTCATTGATAGCTCCCTTTACGTACTAATGGTGCTTAGAAGCATGTACATTCATACACACATACAAGTACGTATAAAATACCTTCTCAGCTGTTTATTTTTAATATTAAATTATAGCAATGTTATTTGTATGAAATAGAATGTAGCTCTTTTCAGTTATAACATTATCAGTACATGCTGCTGTATCCAATGTCCTCCTTCAAAGACAAAAGTAGTAGTCCTTAACCACTGGTTTTATTCAGTACAAAATCACTGACTGCTGAACTGAAGCCTAAAGTCAAACCTGCAATAGTAATACATGTTCCTCCTACTTATTTCTGGGTAAATATAACTTCTCATTTGGAATGGAGACTAACAAGAAATCACCAGAATTTGACAATTCACTTGGTAAGTTTGGGTTTGTGTTCAAAATGGAAAAAATACCAAAAATATTTTTATTAAATGGTCATTGCTAATTCTTTCCAGATCCTCTAAGAATTCTTTTTGTCTACCACCAAAAAAAAAAAAAAAAAACCACAAAAAATCCAACCAAAAAACCTTACTATTGTGCTGCTTATTTTTATTTGAAAATAAAGAAAACAACCAAACCTCAAATCAGATCCCATATCTTCTATTGTTCCTTGTCTGCATAAGATTTTTTGTAAATATACATGCACAATGGGTAAATTTTTTGGTTTTCTTTCTTACCCCTTATTATAAGCACCACTGAGACTGATCCATTTGAAACATTAATTACTCTGTCTCCATGTTGCTACTTGCTAAGGCAGTTTTTAAATTTAGAAAAAGTAAATTAATTTTATCTATTTTAAAAAGATTACTTAAAAAAAACAGTAGAAAGTGGAAAACTTGTTACTAAAGATGGGTGTATGTAAAGCAGAGAAAGAGTAAAGACAAGTTTTGCTCATAAACAAAAACTTAACTCCCCCTGACAGACACAAAATTTATACGACTTAAAGTGGAGTAGCTACACACTGAAAAAAAACTGTCAACAACCGAACATGAATGTACAAGCCATTGATGTTGAGATATGGATCAGGCTTCAGGTAGCCCTATTGTTTCCCTGTCAAGGACAGTCATTAAGTTTCAATGAAACTTTAAATGGCTCTGAATGCTTTCTTTTTGAGCTTGCTGGGTTAAGTTAGTTTATCCAAAATGGGGTTTTTTCGGCACTAGCTCTGAAACAGAGGCTGTATTCTATAGCCTCATAATTGTCTTCAGGAGCTTTTGCATTAGAGAAATTCTTGTTCTGAAGAATTTGAAAAGGAAGATCTGAAAAGCTTTAAATGTCACTGACCAAATCAATGATCTGGTTGAGGAGTATCAACGACTTTCCAGTACAGATTTGTTTGAAGCTTTCAAAACAGAATTCTCAAGAAAAAACAAGTCGGAAAAAAACCCAAAATGGATTAAATGTTTGCTTCTTTTTTCCCAATATATTAGTTTATATATATTCAAAATATTTACCCTAACCGTTAAAGTGTTTTTCTGTTTCCTTTTGTTTGAAAAAGGACTTGTATTTTTAAAAAAGCACATCACAGATTCTTCAATAACATCTTTGTTAGTCCATCAAGTGGATTCCTGTAACAAATATCACTTCTGTCTATCCCGAAACTTTAGGACATCTAGAATCATTTCACCTACTGGTGTGAATAGAATTATGCATGTATACATTTATACAACTAGGCTATCTGTCCCTCAGTGATTTTAGTTATGAATTAATTTTCAACTTAAACATTTTTTTATATTTTAAGTATGTGATATTGTAGTGGTTTGGACTTTGTTTTCCCCCAGAGGATAAGAAAAGTGGTAGACCCCAAGGGATGGAAACCCCTGGAAGTTTTGAAATTCTGTCCAATGAGCGCTCCTGCAAAAATGTAAACATACCACAACCAAACGGAAGAGAAGAGTTGTAGTTTTAGGTTAGAAGAAAGTAACCATGTTGTGAAAAGCCACGAGGAAAGGGCAGGAGCCCTCTAGGGGGGGCCTCTGCCCCCCCCAGCCCCAGTGGGGGGCTACAGAGACTTGGAACAGTGTTAAGCTGGACTATGTGTCTGTAGCTGTGAGCTGGAGGATGTTTTCCATCGTGAGTGGGCAGAGACAGAGCAGAAGCGGCGGCAGTGTCCAGAGGTTATGGCTAAAAGCTAACTGACAAGGCCTGAACTAGGGAAGCAGCAGAAACAGCATGCAGCCAAGGAAGACTCAGAGTTACTCAAGCCGAGGCAGAGAACCGGCAGCAGAGAACAGAACTAAGTTTCTACAGAGAGAAAGCTTGGGGGTAAGAACTACAAAACTCCCCTAAACTTCCTTGGAGATCCCTCCAAAAATGGAGGGAGGTGGACTCTTACTGATTAGAAGTCCTAGATGGAGTAAAGGAGCTAAGAAGCTCGGTTGTCCTGAGAGCTCAGCCAAGACGGAGTGTGGGAGGTTGGCGTTGAGGGCCCTCCCTTGTTGCAAGCTACAAAGAAGCTCGCAGCCTGAGACAGGGCACAGAGGCCCTGCAAGGAGCTTGAATCTCCTGGAGATACCAGACTGTCACGAAGACCCCCTGTGTCTCGTGATATGACGTGGTGAAACTCCCCTCTTAATAAAGAGTAAGGTCTCTGACATATATATTAAAAAAATTCTAGGGCGAATAAAAATCAAACTAATTGTTCATTAATTCAATTCTAACAGTAGTCAAAAACCATACAAACCCTGATCTGATCTAAGTTACCACATAGAAGCTCCAGCAGCTGCTTCAGAGATCATACCATGAGGGCTCTTGGCACCCCTGAAGTCCTGCTCACTTCTGCACACAGCAGAACGAACCTCACCTTGCATCTCTTTGACATGTTCTTACACTATTCCTCTTACCAGTGAAATTTGGCCTCACATGGCTGGATCTGGCTGGCAGCAGCAGTTTCCTTGCTGCCATGTAGTTCTTTTACTTGTTTTTACTATTCTGATTTTCAACAGTCTTATTGTAAATGTTTAATCCTTTGTCTGTACTATCACAAATCGAGATAGGCAAAGTCTAGCAGTATGACAGCTCTTACGTTTTCAAAGATACTTAATCATAAAGGAGTAATGAGTAGCAGGGTGGGCTCTCTTTTAAGATGCAGCACAGTATAAAACAACACAGTATAATTTTTAATACTAAGTCTTGTGTACTTTTCAGATTCCATCCTTAATGGAAACAATCATTACATATAAAGCATCTCTTAAAAAAAAAAACAAAAACAAAACAACAAAACAAAAAAACCTACACATACGCACACAAAAAACAGATGTACATTTATTTTAAAAAGCCAACAAACAGATGTTTTCAAATCATACCTTCAGGTTTCTTTTAAATGGTGACATTTGATTGTTAAATTATATAACAAAAATTACCCCCTTGCTTTTTGTCGAATACTTTTTGTGCTGAAAAATGTTCATAGGGTAAATTTCCACTTTTTCCTTACCTTTTTGCTCCCTAAAATATAATTTTCCTGTTATTTCAAATAACGTGCTCTAGTCATTTTGTCAGTTTTGTAACTGCTTCTGCCCACTTTATAATTTCACGCATGACATTTTCCATTACCTTTAAGTAGCCAGTGGCTGTTATTTAGAGAGTTTTTTCCCTCAAAATATTTCCATGGAAACTAGAATTAAATAGTCATTAAAATGGGAGAGTCCTTTTATTCCTGTTAAGTAGTTCTTGCAGAGCATCGGAGTTGCTGAAATTTACAACTACATAGTTACAGAATCATTTAGGTTGGAGAAGACCTTTAAGATCATTCAGTCCATACAGGAATCGAGAATCTGTGTGTGTGTGTGTGTGTGTGTGTGTGTGTGTGTGCATGCATGTTTCTGCATGTGTGTGATGAGTTGTGATGGTGATACCCTTAAAATCATCAAGATTAGTGTTTGGATAATGACTAGACTAATACACAGACTGACATAGCTGGTCCTGAAGATTAAGGCACCAATGTACTCAAGAAATTGGTGTTTTGTAGCAGCAAATAGACCTCTCTTTATTTCTCCACTACGTTAATCTACAACAGCCCTGAAGAACAATGAACATAGGTGGTTGTATGAAAAAAGATAAGAATTAAATTTCAAATGAACTGTGGAACAAAACCATATAGTGAAGCAGAAAAGGATATTGGTGAAAAGAAACCTCAATACTGCTGAATATGAAAATAATTTTAAATTTAAATGCAATTTAAATAATACAAGACTTGTAAGAGAAATGTTGTGTTTTTAAATACAGAAAACATGGCATAAAATGTTTTGTTTATCTTTCATTAGGCCAAGACAATAACAGCTGCCAGCTGTCTTTTGAGAGGAGGGAGAGACTAGTACATTTTCATGCTGAAGGAATTTGTGAAATGTATCCTTAGAGCATATTGTGAGATTCTGAAATATTAACTTCACTCTCAAAAAATGCTTAGTACTTACTTAAGAGAGAAGATAGTAATGATACAGCAAACCAGCAATTACAGTTGGTACCACAGATATTCCCAAAAGAAAAGTGACCAAGACTAATCATCAAATTAAAGCAACTGAATACACTTAACTACATTAATCCTGCCTGTAAGGTACATCTCATGGACATTAAAAGCTTGATAGCATCTGATATCACGATGTGCTACGATTAAAAAGGCTCCTAGAAATACCTTCTGAATAACAATCATATTTGTTAAAATTATCTGTTGGAGTGTAATCTGTAAACACCATACATTCAATTGATACCAAAATATTATGTGCTCCATAAACCAAGATTTTTCTTTGTATTTTGTAGATGTTCAAATAAAGTTCCAAACAAATCTCACTTTTGACTGGATGACAGTTTTCCCTATTTCTGCTGAAATATAGAAAACAATCTTCAGAATGAATAACATGTAAAACTAACTTAAAGACAAGAAACTTTCATTTATTTAACTTTATTCAAATCTTAAATTTGCATATGTAAATGTATATAGGCAAGCAGTCTGCAGTACTATCTACTTTTCTAGACTCCTTCCATAACATAAAACTCTCAGTTTCTTACATAAAACACTCAGTATGTTGGAAAGAAAAATCCGCAGCTGTGAAGACATAAATTCACATTACAGATTAAAATATTGAACAATCATAAAATATTAAACAGTAAAACAGTAGGACTATTTGAAGGCTTCCATGTAAAACTGTTTTTCCAGGCAAAAGTAGTTTCCCACAACTACAATTTTTCACAGAAACATTTCACAATGATTATGCATTTAACTCAAAGCAAAAAAAAATAATTTGAGGAACAAGAAATGCAAACTGTAATAAAAAGCTATTTCAGCTTTTTTTCCGTGGCCATCAGAGTTGACTCACTGCCTTGTGAAAAATATAGTTTGAATTCCTCATGTTGTTTACTTCTGCTTATGAAAAGACTGTACTCTTGTATCAGATATCAGATGTGAGATCAGTAAGTCTTGTGTGTTTAAAGAACATTTTCTCTAAATATACCACCTGTTTAAAATCACAGAATCATAAAATCATACAATCATTTAGGTTGGAAAAAACATCTAAGATCATCAAGCCCATTAAACACTAACCCATCACTGCCAAGTCCACCACTAAACCATGTCCCTAAGCATCACATCTACACATTCGTACCAGGCTTGGAGCCAGGTATTGATTAGCTGTCTCGTCCTGTTTCTTCCCTCCTCATTCCCTGCAACTGGAAGGACATTACTTTTGCTCCTTAATCTGTTGTTCCAAGGCTCTGAAGTCTCTCTTGATTGTCCTCTGCCTTCTTGTGGCAACTGCATCACCAACTACTAATAGATGATAATCTGGGAGTCATACTAGGGTGGGAAGCTTTTTCTTCCCATATTTAACCCAGGCCCCAGGAAGACAGCAAACTTCCCTAAGAAGCGGGTATGGTATGCATTTTGGGCCTTTTTTCTCTTGAAAAGGGCATCTCATATGACGAAGACCCATGATTTTTTGTTTATGGAAGCAGTTAGTTTGATGCAAGGTTTAGGATGACTTAAATTCAGGGGCACCTCCAACGTAAATGAACTTCATTATTGTTCGGTTCCACTTGCAGAGTCCCATACCTGTTATGCAAGGGCACTTGGGAAAGTGGAACAGTCACAGAGATGCTGCTCACAGTTGGTCAAAGATACAATAAAATTCCACAGTAACAGTCAAAGAATCTAAATAATTTCAAATTGTTAACCTTGACATAATTCCATGTTTAAATCAGAAGGTTTTTATGGTGTTCAGAAAAGGTTGACTACATATCTAATTAAGTTAAGACTCACCAAATTTAGTAAATTATTGATAGGAATAAAGTTAGATATTTGTTTATGAATTTGCAACATCAGATATACATTTCCAATACACTAAGAGGAGTGAAGGTTCCCTAATGTGCCTTGTATGCTTCATACACACTATTCCCTTATTAAAAAGCAGAAAATTAAAAGCAGGAGGTATTTACCAATAAATTGAAACCAGTGTTTTATTTTACTCAGATTACATAAAAGTATTCTTTTTTTTCCCTAGAAAATGTCAGAGTCCCTCAGATCTTTAAATTTAAAACAAATATGGAAATAAATTATGTAAAGGTATAATCCAAATGTTTTCATATTCTCAAGGAGAAGTATCTCTGCCTTTAATATGAAATGAAAATAAAATTATTGTTATTCTTTTCATAGGTAAAAAGTCTCTTTTCTTTGCATAGTAATCTTACCTCCAACTGTGAAAAATCAGGTACTTCAATTTCCGAGAATATTATGCCTCCTCATGGACCGATATATCAGTAGAGATCATGTTTAGAACTCAACTATATATTTCTGACTTTGAAAATAAAAAATAAGTTTTCTATTTATGTATTTAAATTATAAATAGATGAAGAAGACACAAATATAAAGATGAAAATTGATACATAGATGATACTACAAAATAACCTTGGTTATTGATATCTGACTCAAAATAACAAAAGGGTTCTGTCTTTTTTTAATGCAATGTCCTATGTTTAGCATTACCAATTCCTTTTACAGAAAACATTACATTTCTATGTTATTTCTGGTTTTCAATCCTGTTTCTATGACAACTATTATAGCTATAGTTTTTTAAAATCTTTGACAATTATTCTATCAGTTTTTATAATCAGATACATGTCAGAACATAAAGGAAAAAAACCTTGAAAACTTAGTTGCACACCTAGTTATACAGAACTCCTGATACTGTTAAGAGGTGAGTTTTTACCCAAACTAAAATTCTGTAAATGTTGCAAAGGTAAGAAGAGTTTAACATGTTATAAAAACTTAAGTGAAGCCATATTATTTAAATGGATGATTGCAGTAGTATATTTAATAAGCACCCCAATTTAATTTGAATATTTCATGCATTATGCTTAATCTGACATTTCTTCTTCCAAAACTGTAACAGGGAAAGTTCGGAAGGATGCTGAAAGCAAAACCATCCACCACTGAAAACTCAGCAAAACCAATGTTTATTACCAAGAGGTGGTCAACAAAACAACAAAAAAAAACAAGAGAGAGGAAGGAGGAGAAAAATAAGCCCTCAATACAACTCCCCCAGTCACCCAGGTGTTGCTTATGAAGTTATCTTACCAACCCAGAATGCCTAGAATTACCCATAGCAGAAGCTGCATTTTTGGAGAGTCGGCAGGCTCACAAGATAGCGCGCATCCCCACAAAAGGCAGTGTTGTGCTTTGATGTGAAGCTTGTGTCCCCCAGCATGAGCTATCTGCTTTTTATATAATTAATTGGTGACATCTACCTGGGCAGGTGAGGCCAGTCCCTCCCCCTGTTATGCAAGTGTCATCTCTTCTGGACATGCGTGGGTACTCTGGAATTCCCTCCATGCTTGCGCGCTATACCTCAGGAGGTCTTTTCTAAATGAGTCTGGGGGTGTATTTCATCACCTTCCTCTTCATTTTCTTCTTCAAATGCCCTTGGAGGGCCATCAACCAATTGTAAGACACCAATTAACTATAGTTTATACAAGATGCTCCCTTCAAGGACGATGTTCTAGTTTGTCAGTACTTGTTTTCTCCTAACTTGGAAGGAAAAGAATAAACTCTCAGAGGTGGCTGGGCAAACCACAGGCCAAAAGTATCAACATCTAATTAAACCCAGATACACAAAGCATAATTTTAACTCATACAATCACTGTAGGATTGCATAATTTGCAAGGACAGGAAGTTTCAAAGGTGTTTCACAAAAATAAGTGTATATCCTAACAGACGTAATTGTGTCAGCAGGTTATATCTTCATCTGGACTGCAGGCAGATTGAAGCTGCAAATTTCAAACTAAACACTACTGTTACCTAAAATAGAAAGAACTTTCTGGACAATATTAGTATAGATAAGGTAGAAAACAGTTCTTTTAATAAAGCACTTTATGGTACTTCAAATACACAAGGTGCACATGAGTGTCCAGGAGTTCTACAGTTTTATAGTACTAATCCATCCAATTAGTACTATAATATCCACCCCCCGGACCTCCCTAGATCTGTCCCCCTGGCACACCTCCCTGAAATTGAGTGAGAGGTCTCGAGACCCCTTGCTTCCTCATCTTCCTGCTCCTCACAGCATGCATGGCCTTTGGAGCTCCTCCAAGGTTCCTGGGCCTTCAAGGTTGCTTTGGCTATACTGATATCTTGTTATGGTCTTCTAGGCATTGTCCCAAACAATGCTAGAGTCTTTTCCCTTGAAAAGAACATTAAACAAAACCTGAAGAATTTAGAAAATTCAATATGAGTTGTGAGAATAGGGTTTGGTAACTGTCAACTGCTATCCTAAAGTGTAGGAAACTTTACAGTCATGCTAAGAATCCATATTTGCTATAAATCTTAAGACTCCTAAGGCATCACTGCTACTTATTTATTTTCTTATTTGATTGATTGGATTTGGTTTTTTTTTTAAATTGTAAATATTTTAAGTTTAGTATTATGTTAAAGGTTTGGGGTCCTTTTTTCATTTTGTTTGTCCATAATTTGTCACTATATTTAAAAAACTGTCAATACAATATAACTGTAGCTTCTCCAGACAAGGGTGACTTCGGACACTTTCAAATGGTCTACAGTGTATAGTCATACTCAGGTCTTCCATTTACAGAAAAAAAATGTTATAAATTCTGAATCATAGAATTTATTTTATAATACATTTTATTTATCATAAAGCATAGACCACTTAATGTACACAAACACACCTGAATTATTTTTCCTGCTGGCAGATTAAAGATATTTGATCTCAGAGAAACATCACACTAATTCATGGGAAGTTGACAATACAGTTTACCCAATATACATTAGGATTTGTTTGCTGGGAATATCTGTGGGATCAGTTGGATTATACTCTTACTTATTTCTCTACAATAGTTAGGTCCAAACAAATTCTGATTATCTAGAGGAATATCAGTTACAGTCAGCTTTATATATATTAAAAAGTAAACAAGAAACCCACAACATATTAGCTCACTGAGATTAAAAATAGATGATAAGCCATAAACTCAGGCAGTAGTGTATTGAATGTTGATGTCAATATTTTAAGTCTAGGAACAACAGAGTTGGACTTGTCCTCTGTCAAATGCAAATTCTAACCCCTAGCTGATCAATAAAATACCACTTTTGTAGAAATAAACAAACAAAAATTTGGAAACAAAATCAAGTCAAAATCTACTGCACTGATGTCTTGACTTTGAGGAGTTGTGCAGAGGATTTAGTTATATGACCCTTTCCTTGCAAATAACCACCAGTTTATCATTCAGCAGTGTACAACATGTTTCTTGGTGTCCCTGACATTATTTTCCAACTCTGACTTCCTTTATACTATTGTCTTCTCATTTTCATTCAGACAGTTTCCCCTGCTGAGAAAATGAGATTTTTCACTCAATTTAAACTTTGGAATCCATCTAGAAGGCTACTGTACTCTTTCCCACCATCTTTATTCTTTTGAAGATTTCTCATTTTAAAAAAATTCATGGAAAAAAAGATGTTCCTCTGAGGCACTTCTTTCCTAAGATTTCTTTAACCTCATGTTAGGCATTAGTGAACAAATCCTGCTCAGAATTCGAGTTTGAATATCAAATATCATTAATATTTTCAGATAATCGAGATACTGAGACCATACACCCTGTTAAATTCCTATGTAAATATCTACTGATTCAAGATGCACTACTATATTAACAATGCAATCACAAATTATTAATCCTGAAGACTTTGCGTTAAAATCAAGAAGAAAGAATATTTTTTTGCACATTAGTTCATAAGCACTTAATATCACTGTTAAATAGCTGTTAAACCCGGTGGAGTCCATCCATTCCTATCTGTAGGAAAGTATTCATTTAAAAGGGCATAACTTGATGTTTCCTCCCAGGAAGTTAAAGTCCTAAGGCTCACTTTTCATCTCTCTTTGCAACTGTAAGGAGAAGACCATTCTGTATTTATAAATCAGGATCTATCCTAGTGTTTCTGAATGATAATCCCCTGCTTCAAAAGCAACTCCTACCATGGCAGGGATTTTATCTGTTATGTGGAAAGTTATTGAGCCTGTTCTGGTGTTGATCATGAGCAGGATACTTTTTGCATTATAGTTCATTTATGTTTATAGGAAAAAAAATGTGCATACAGTAAATTCCAATGACTATAATGTAAACAGCAAATTAAAATATTTTCATTTAATAAAAAGTCAGTTTATTCTTCTCTCTAGAATAATAACAGTTTGAAATGGATATACACAATGAGGATGAAGATATTCAAATTAGGCAAAGAAATATTCAAAAAGTATACTATCAGAAATTACAGAGAAGTGATAAATAGCTATCTGAGGCAGCAAGAAATAACAATGAACACTTTAAAATAATTATCTGAGTTAATTAATGCTAAAGGAGAATCCTACATGAATATTCATAGCATTCACAATAATAGTAAATGAGTTCATCATTGCCTTTATGAAGCCAACATTAAGCCAGTGAATTAGGAGTAAAAGCAATTATGTGCACTATGATATTTCTATTCCTCATTTTGTATCTATTTTGTCTTCCCATGAGTTCAGTCCTCCAAACAAATTCATGAACAAATGAGTCCGTGAGTATGCATTATGCTTGTGAATGAAGTGAAATTTATGAAAATTCAGGAAGATTGTATTAGTGATGAGCCATTTGCAAATCAATACTGTGGTCATACTCTTTATCTTGTCTGTATTTGTAGTTCCTGCTAAGACATCTAAACTAGGTATATCTTCCTTCCTTCCAGAAGGAAATGGCACATGACTAAAATGCAGTAAACTGGAATTAATACAGGCAGACTGAGTCAGACTGAGAAACAAGTCTGCCAGAAAAGCTGTGGGTGTCATTGTTCTTTCCTGGTGACTGTGTAGATTATTAAAGGCAGTTTAATAAGGGAAAAGCAAAGATCACATGCACAAGCAAAGGAAAACAAACATTCTACTTCCCATCAGCCGGCAATGTCCAGCCACTGCCTGGAAAGCAGGGCCTCAGTTTAGCAGGTACGCTGTAAGACAAATGCCTTAATGATGAATAACTCTCTTCCCCCTCCTTTCTCTCAGCTTTTATTACTGAGCTCAAGTGTGTATCATAGGATACACAATATGGCTTGGGTCAGCTCTACTGGCTGTGACCTCTCCCAAATACTGCTTTGGTATTAACTCCTTTCTAACTACAAACACAAAGCACAGCACTATGAGGACTGCTCTGGGGAAGTTAATTCCATCCCAGTCAGACACAATACAGTCCAAAAGAAAGGTTTACTTTCTTGCCAATTACTTTTTGTATACTATTGTATAGTTCTTAAATAGATTAAAGGGTTCTCTGTCCATGTGATAACAGATAGAGAAGACTTTTCTGTTAATGCAGTACAGTGACTTTGTGGCAAACCATGCATACTGGTCTCTCATTTCATTTGAAATCAGGAGAGATGTGGGACGTAATCCCAAATCAAGCCAGAACCTCCTTAATCCATTCCATTTGGTCACAAAATATATGGTAAATAATCCCATTCTTTTACATTCACAAAATGCTGCATGGAATGCACGTGTTTAACTACAAAAAAAGTAGTTCTGTAAGTACCAAACTGAGAAACTTTTTCTTCCTGCAGATCTACATACTAAATATTGGATGTCTGGGGAGAAGTAAAGAATATGCAGGAAGGTAGCAATTATAATGAATTTCTCCCATTTCCTGCCCATTAGTTTAAGAAGGTGTGTTTTGATATTAGAGGTAATAGTTTCATTAGTGCTATTACAATTTAATTGTCTATTTTTATCAGACTTGTAGAAATGTACACTCTTTTAGAGGAAGGGGAAAGATGTTTAGTCAAATACTAAGATTAGAAGGTTTTTATAGGGATGTCCTCTCAAAATATGATCACACAATCAGGACTAAAATTCTTTTCCATATTCTTATTTAAGGATTTTAATTAAAATATAGATATGATTATTTAAAAAAAAATCGAGGAAAAGAAGGCTAGAATAAACTGACATGGCATAAATGGGTTTCCTTCACTGAGACTTACCTTCCAATGAGAACCTGCTTTCTACAACTATGACTATGAAAAGATGGTAACTTTCAAGTTTGCTTTTCATTCTGAGCCTCAGAGGCAAATGGTAGGGAGTTTGCAAGCTTTTTCAAGCAAGCTTTAGAAGGTCTACTCAGTTTGACTCTCTGTGAAACAGCTTGCTGCATTTCAGTACTTTTCTAACAGATTTTGTGTTTACTTCTACATATCCTAATTTAATAAAAACTGAAAGCCTAGGATGATTAGATTTAATTTGGATATAATTTATCAGATAGCACAAACATTCCAACTTGTGATAGAAACACAGAGGTAGCTGATGCCTTATTCTAGACTCTTTCTCCTTTCTTTATCCTTGAGTCTGAAGAAAGCGAAGGGTTTTCTTGTTCTATGGAAAGCTGGCACTTGCTTGGTGGAAAAAGAATTATATGGTGAATTTTACTTCCTAAATGTTTCACTTTCTGTTTGTATTAATATAGAGTTTATTTTTATTGAGGTGATATGAGTCCCTCTGTTAATCAGTGTCTCATTTCAGATGCCTGAACATACCTGTCGTCACTTGCTCTGTTTCCCTGCGATGCTGGATATGTGACACAGGATCTCTGAGAGATCTCTGTCACTACAGACCTACCTGTTCAGTGCCTCAGTATAATCTCAGATGGCACCTGGTGCCTATATTTAGGCAAGGTATAGGTGCCTTTGCTGTCAAATTAGCTGGTGTCCAAAAGTATAGCCTATAATAGAAGTTTCTGCAACTGAGGGCTGAGGGGAAATTAACACAGCATTTCACTTCAGTTGAAGACAAGCTGACATTTGAGATTTGTTACATGCACTCATTTTATTACTTGTTCTACTGGGCAAATAAGAGCTCTAAAATACAAATCACTTCCTCAGAAATTGCATAAATTCTGTGCTGTTATGGCATTGAAAGTTTCAAAACTAAAACAAGAGCTCATATAAAGGGTATTTACCATATATCCTGTAGTCTGCATTTACCATATATTCTCTAGTCATGCAAAAGATGTGAACTCTGTACCTGGAATGTGACCATAGTCAGAAGTCACCTTACTGAGTTTGTACCTTGCTTAATGATCATCATGATAATTTCTATTTTGTTACCATACTGATGATATTGCTATCTTAGGATGTAAAGAAAACTCTATCCCTCAAAGCTCGTTCTCTACAAGTAATTACTTACTTTGTATATGATTGAAACATTAGGAAAAAATTATCTGATATATTGTTTCATCTTTTGTTAATTAAAGATAATAATGGATTTAGTAAAACAATATCTTATGTATCTTAGGTAATATTTGGGGAATTAAATTTTAGATTCCTCACTACTCTTTTAAGACTTCTCTGCCTATTTCTGTCTGGTATTCTCTTTGTAATAACCCGTCTACTGCTGAAATTCCAATTAGTGTTGCAATTTAAAAGCCAGGTTCAGATTAACATCATTCCAGGCCATCTGTTCTGGTTGAAATAAATTGAAGATATCATTCCAAATGCAAAACAATCTTAACATAATACTTTATGTTAAGAATTAAAAGCAGAAAATCCACATTTCCACACAAGTTATTCTTAAGGCTATAATAGTAATGCTTCAGTTTAAAAGACACTTTATTCTTCCAAAAGTAAGAGAGAAATGTACATCATGCTTATTATTATCAGAAATATATTTTTAGTCTTTCTTTCCCAACAAAAGTTTCCCACCACTAAGATAAAAATCTAGAAATTTTTTGAAAAAATGTGAGGCTTATTTCAGAGACTGACTTCTGCTTAATACCATGTAAGAAAAAAAACACACCACGAAGAAACAACAAGCAAAACCAAACGCATGCATTCCTTTTCTCCCATTTTAACTATTAGGAAGAAATATCATATCAGACTGCTCTCAAGAATTTTAATTGTGCACACAGGTTGGATTATAAGGAAGCAGTAAATAGTAGAAAGTCATGAAACTAAACAAAATTTTTAAGAATTTCCATCATCTCTTCTGTGAAAATATCAGCTAAAAGTCATGTCCTTCAGTTTCTTGAAGAGTGGATATATGTTCAACCAAAAGGGCAAGATTTTTAACACATTCTCAGAGTAAATCTTCCTTTTTTATTTTTCTAGTTACCAGTAGCTATTAATCATAATATTGAGATATCAATACAAAGAATTAAAAGAAAATTGAATATATTTTTCTTTACTATTGGTAGTTTCTTTTGCCAGTTTTTCAAAATGGCAGACATTTTCAATTACTTCTAAGAAGTTATAAAATCCACTCAGCTTCTGAAGTATTAAAAATTTATTTCTTTGTATATGAAGGGAAAGAAAAAAACACAACTGAAACTTGCAATTTATAATTAAATATAATATTAAAATTGAGCTGATTAAGATTCTGAAAAAATTTTATCTTGACATCTAATTGGTGATCACTCTGCATGTCACTAGCCAGACTGTATTTGATTCTGATCATCACCCAAGAGGACAGAAAAGCTGAGGGAAAACAAAAAAAAAAAAAAAAAAAAAGAATGTTTAAGGAACTAAGATAGAACAAAGGGAAGGGGTAGAGCAGGAGGTACTCAAGAATAACTCTTTTAGAATGCATTACTTGCATTCCTGGCAAACTTTTGTGCCTTTGAATATTTTCTTTTCAAGACTCAAGGGCAGAAATTTGTTTAAGGTGAACAAATAGAAGGCAATATAAGCACGTTTCTATTTCTGACACAGAAAACTACTTTTGTAGGTTGTAGAAGAACCATTGCTTATGCTTTTAGAAGAGATTAAGCACAGCACTTGAAAATATATTGTTTGAAACAATCCTGTATTAGCAGAAACATGATAATTATGTAGTATGTGTACCTACAACTTGTGGGGAGAATATTCTTCATTTTCCAAATGAATAAGCTCACAGAGTTCTGCTCTTCTTATTCGTGTTGAATCAGTTTTAATTACTCAGCATTGGCTTGATGGCAACCCCTGCTGAGGGACCAAAACAGTGTAAAATCAATCTCTTGACCAAAAGGACAAAAACCTTCCTTGCATCCTCATATGTACCCTGAAGTTCTCCCATGCATCAAGTGTCCACGTTCGTTCAGTTCCTCAGGCCAATGAGATTAAGCCCCTGCTGACTCTAGTATAAATACTGGAAAATTCCATTACATCTTGCTTTTCTCCTGAAGCTTTGAAAAAAGTCTGCAGGGCTTTTCCTGATTTATGTTAGATTTGGCAAGCAAGGACCATGATTTTATCTTCATGGTTCTTAAGTGCTTAAGGGTGCATGTTATATAACCAGAGTGAATTTACTAAGTGTTAGGAAAGTAATTCAATAGCCCATTTTATGACCAACCCCTTCCTTTCTATCACTGAAAATGTCCTTTCCTGGGGTTTAACTTTAAACCGAAATATAAGACAGGGCATTCTTTCTAGTTAATCTTCTCAAATGGCACAGTTCCTAATCCTGGCTTCAAAGGTATCGGTTCTGAGCACAAATGCCTTCTGACAGACTTAAGTATGGAATTTCAATTTCTTTCATTTTACACTACCTGACACCGTGCTGCAGTTTATGGTTCACATCAAGTTCCTTGGAAAGTGGCTTTTTCTTTCTTTGGTTTACTTGGGGTTTTTTTGGTGGTGGTTTGTTTGTTGTTTGCAGTTTTTTTCTCATGAGGTCAAGCCAAAGAAAACAAAGATATCACAGCAGAATTAAATTTGAGAGGATTTTGTAGCTCCCAGTAAAGGACTGCAGCACATTCTTCATTTTCAGAACTACATAAATGGCCATCAAAGGAAATTTGTTGACTCTGCTATTCCTTTCCACATCTTACAGTCTACTCAAATATTATATCATATTCTCATCTATCACATGTTGCTATTAGCAATGAAGTCTGAAGTAACTGCAAAATACTTATCAGGTGCTCATAGTACAATTCCAGTTTTCCTAAAAAATCAAGAAGTGTTTTTTCTATATTGCAGTATGCTGAGGAAGGTTTTCAATACGTTATGTGTCTGTCTTCGAAAAATAGCAGCAAACCCATGAATACTCTTATGAGTTTTTTTAGATTGTGAACAGTCCTTATGGAAAGCAAAAGGGATGGTTATATAAGAAATCTTTCAGCAGTATTGGTACCTTTTCTTGGGCTAGTCACACCAGCAATTTCTGTAACAGTGACTTCAAGTTGGGCTGTGGTAATAAAGCACCTTAAACTGGCATGTTTATGTGGGAAAAGAACTGTGCTATCTAAATTAATAAAGAAATGGCAGTTGTATCTACATTTCCTGTCTGCCATAACAAACATCTTGGTGCCTAATAGACCTCTTCTTCACCCTACACTGTACCATATATTCTTCTCTAGGACATCAATCAGAAAATATCTCTGTACACATTTTCTAATTGAAAGTTTACAGTACTCTTTTCAGTTAACAGAAATTGTTTCCACCAGTAAAAAATGGACCCACTACTCCATGTCTAAATCTGTTGAGCAGATGAGTATTAAATGCAAACATATCAGACTACAAAGCCGAATTAAATACTTTCATGCAATATTTTTATTTGCATTCCCAGGTGATTAGAATCACTAAAAATAAAAAAAATTAAGGGATGAAGGAAAATAAGAAGAAAAGTGAAAGCATAGATGGACAGAGAATAATAAATATTTTGAAGAATAAAGCATTAGGAGAGGAGAAAGGTGATCAGAGTAACAGTGAAAGAAGTTAAAAATTGAATCAAATAATTTTTTTTACAGCTTGGTCTATTTTGTAATAAAAAAAAAATACAACAAAGAAACAACAAAAAAGCATTATTCTTAAAGGCCATCCTCATTCAGTGAAAAAATAAATTCTAGCAGGTTACTACAGAAAAAGAAGATACAGGAAAGATCACTTAAAACTCCAAGAAAGACCACCAAAACTGAACCAGTAAATATGGAAGAAAGATGGCAAAAGAGTAATAAGACTAAGGGAAGGAGAGGGTAGAGAAACAAATAAAACCCACAAAAACTAACAAGAACACCCAAATGAAACTAATGGGTATAAACTGAAAGAGGGGACATTTAGATTAGGTATTAAGAAGAAATTTTTCACTGTGAGGGTTGTGAGACACTGAAACAGGTTGTTCAGGGAGGCTGTGGATGCCCCAACCCTGTCAGTGTTCAAGGCCAGGTTGGATAAGGCCTTGAGCAACCTGGTCTAGTGGAAGGTATCCCTGCCCACGGCAGGGAGGTTGGGACTAAATGATCTTTAAGGTCTGTTCCAAGCCCTTAACATTCTATGATTTGATGAAAAACTAAAACCGACCACACGATTGCAACTTCAGTTTAGTAAAACCAAAACAGAATCTTAGTGTCCATAGTTCCACTGAAATTATATGTCTTTAATATCTAAAATAATGACTGGAACAGCAATATCTCACCATATCATAAATTGTCATAGTATCATAATATCTCAACTATCATAATCTCATTGCATCAAATGTGACCAGCAGGTTAAGAGAGGTGAGTGTGAAAACAAATTTCCTTTAGGGGAAAATGAGTACAGTGTAAGTTAATTCATTTTTGTATAGAGACTGGAAATATTGGAGGGAAAAGAAAAAAAAGTTCATATATTTTACTAGTGGTTATTGCCTTGGGAAAATGATCTAAGTGACCTTCCCTTATTTAAATTAAGCCATGAAAAGTCCCTGCTATTCTCTGTAGCTTAAAACTTTCAAATTTGCTCAAAACTCTTTGGCATTCAAGAGGCTAAGTATTCGACATTTAGGACAGAAATTAGCAATGTCTGCTACTAAAGTATTTGTAATTTAAAGTTACCATCTGATTTGCAGATTTTGGCTTTCCTCCAAGCAATTGTCTTTGACTTAGCTTTTCTCTCCTAAGGTAAACAGTGCATATAACTTCATATATAATTACCTAGTTCCTGTATGAAAAGTGAAAACTCAAGAGCACTGCATTCAATCACATAAGACATACACTAATACCACAGTATTGTCATTTAGTTAAATCTTTCACTTTCTTCTTACCATGTTTTCATACAGTAAAGCAGAATCCTGAATCAGGTCCTTTTCATTATGTGTTGTTATTAGCTACAAATTGTTTCATCTCCTGCACTTTCTTGATCAGCCATCTTGCTGGTATCATGGTCTATGTCATCCGCAACCTCTGCAGTCAGACAACTGATCATTTTTAAACTATGTTTAAACTTGAATTAAAAAACCCCCTCATTTATGTTAAGATAGGCATATAATAAAATCAAGTGGCAAATGAGAACATGATTTTTGCTCCACGCAGCATCAATGAAGAATAAATTTTAAATTGCACAGCAAGAATTTTTCTTCAGATACGAAGCATTTGTGGACTTATGTCCCAGTTTCTCAACTACTGACTTCTTTGACATCGAATTTATATTTTGTTCTTAACATCAATAAAATAAATGCCATGTGTATTTCAAATATATATGTCCATCTGTTGGCATTGATAACAGTACTCTGGACAAATAGAATATAACAAAACACTGTGTCTGTTGGGAAGGATCTCACTTCTGTACTGCACAGCTAAAGCAGGTATCTGAAAATAATTTCCTTTGCAAGTGCTGGACATGAGATGCTCCACTGTGATTTCGCTGACTAGTATCAGAACAGATAGCATAGTTAATAGCAAACTTGCTTCAATTTAACTCACGTGATGTGGTGTGGAACTATATTCCAGAGGACTAGCTTTTATATCAGCAAGGGAAAGTCCTACTTTAAGGATCTTCTAAAGTTTAGCAAATGCATATAAAAAAAAAAATAAAATGTTACTAGCACCAATTTCTGTAGTGGTTTATTCTAACGTATTAGAATTTTATTTAAAATTTAACTCACTATTACCATACAAGTGTTTTAATATTTATCATGATACAAATCATGTATTGCTGGAGAGACAAAGTCAACAAAGAACCACCAGCTTCCTGGATTTCCCCAGGGACAATATTGATGTCTACAAGTTATATATGATGGAGATGTTATAAACTTCTCTAATAAAAACTGACAGCAATAGTCTTCCAACAGAAATGTAGGAAAAAAATTTAAAAAAAAAAGGGAAAACCATAACAAAAAAATCATTTATCAAAAAAGGATAATTACTTTTTTGTAAAAGACTCATATTTATAAGGGACTACAAAGGCAAAACATAAATTGAAGATGAAAAAAATATGAAGAATAGGTCCATTTATATCAGTTAATAAGAAGCACTAACCAAGGACGGTAAAATGATGCACTAGGGAGAACACTGTTCTTTCTGTATAAAATATATCCCACTTGTCACACAGCATCCTGGTCAGCTGCTTCTTGTCATTAGTGTCATTGTAACACTGGATTTTTGGTCTGATTCAGTAAAGCAGGCCTCACATTCTCATAACAAAAAAAAAAAAATCTAACAAAAGCAGAACTAACTGTTGCTATATTTTAGTGAGATATATTTCAGAGAAATATCTTAAAGATATCTGTTCACCCAGTACATTTTATTTTCCAAGAGAGAGAAAAATTCTCATCCAGAAATGTGTAATAATCTTATGAATTTGGCATCTTTCTGTATCTAAGGTATTTAGAGGCAAGGTTGTATAAATTGATTAATAGTTCATCCATAATTTATATCTTTGAACAAAAAGAAGAAAAAAAAAGAAGAAAAACTTGTAAAGTGAACAATGTAGCATTTATGTTAATTTATAGCTCACAGTAAAGTTTCAGATCTGAGCTGTAAGCCAGGAACAAGAGAAGGTATATTATGGAAATTCAGATGGATACTTAGCACCACCATCATGCCCAGTGTCTCTGCAATAGTGGTTTGTTGTTTACAGTTAATAAGATACACAGAAACCTTCCCCTGTTACAGCAGATAAAGTGTAATGACAGATATTATCGATTTGCACTTCCACACTCTAGTGCACCCTGCTTTGTAGGCAGCTTGGTGATCCTCTGCAACTGTGGATGTCATGATTTTCACCTTTCTCCTGCTCAGGGTGGAAGAGCTAGAATGTCACTTTTTCTCAGTTGATCTTCACCATATGCCTTGTTCTGCTTCTGCTAGTAGAGTTTGCATTAACTTTTCAAGTGAGCTACCTAAACAGTCAAAGGCAACAGCTGAATTGGAAGGAAAAAAAGTTACCTCTTTGTTCAGCATTTTAAATAAAATGGTGAAGGAAGGGGGATGGTGTGCACAGAGGAGGGTAAGGAAGGGTCTAGTTTAATTCCAGAGAACTCCACAGAGAATGCAGAGAAGCTGAAGCAATTTCAAGGTAGCCAGAACATTATTTACCAGGAAACCAATAGAGTCAACATAGACACAAACAGTTTCCAAATGAGGCCGCTGAGGTAAGTTAGATCTTAAACCATTGTGCCTTGTTGCAGGAAGAATTTCCAATTCCGAATGTGACTGGTGAGACAAGTTAGGTCTTAAACAACCGCTGTGCCTCTCTGCTTAGAAAATAAATCAGTGCTTTAACAAATCTCGGTGTGACAGAAATAGTTGTGGAAACATCAGCCTCTAATTCTAGTGGTATTTATTTTAAATGGAAATCTGTGGCAGCCTGAAGGTTTATAGAGCTCTAAAATACTGTCACCCCCTCCAAAGCTTTCAAAGCTTCCTTTTCTAACAGCTATCTCTTGTATAAAGCAAATTATATTAGACTTCCCATCACTTAAAATAATGTTTTATTAGGAAATTAAATAAACCACTACAGGAAAACTTGTTTAAAACAACAACATAGGATGGATAATCCAGACAGAAGTAAACTAAAGTTTTGAAAATAAATCTGTAACATGACCCTAGACTCAATGCTAACCAAGGTCCTTTCCTTATTTCCACATTCTGCGAAGGAATACACACTGAAAGGATGAGTTTGAGGTGGGGTCTTTTACCTATCTATTTCCAGTATGCTGCAGGAATATTTAATTCCCAGACAACTACTTTTTAAAAAAATATTTTTGATCTCTTTTCTGAATCAGTTCATATGTAGAACTCCTCTAAACCACTGAAACCTGGAATAAGCATGAAGATATTTTAATAAAATCCAAAATTATATATACATTAAGAATAAATAGAAAAGCTCTACAAATTTATATCTTGCTCAGACACTATGTTATTTGCAATAATTACATCCAAATATTCCTCAATATACCTGCCAGTTGGAAAATGAGCTAAGAATGGTTATAAAAGATACTACATGTCTACAGTTTGCCAAGATGTATCAAGACTATCAGTAACAAAAATAGAAATAAATGAAGAACATTAATAAGTATGGAAAACATTTTTTTCTGTGGACCTGATCTCTTACGAAAAGAAATTGCAAATTGTTTTAGGAATATAATGCCAAGAATAAAGCACATTTCAACTGGTATAGAATTCTAATATTTTTCTAAGGACTAAAAGGCACTTTTCTAGAACTCAGACTGGCTTGATATTTAGTTACCTAAAATAACATATTCCCATGTGTCCATTAGGTCCAGTAGGTTATTGAATTTACTTCTGCATGTTCATTAATTTCTTAAATAAAATAAAATTTAAATATTATTTTCCACTGACAAAAAAAAAAAAAAGAAAAAATACTTTTTGCTGCTTTTATTGAAGTTAATATAAATGTTTTGTTGGGTGATAAGATTGTTTTCTGTAGGTGTTTTACTTATTTTCCTACCCTCTTTTTCATTGCTTATAATGCAATCTCCATCATAAAATAGTCCCTAAAGTCAAGTGCAAAAAAACAATTTTACAATTTTTTTTTAAATTATAAATTGCAAATCTGTAATTATAGCGCACCATGAAAGACAAATAAATTCTTGCCATTATACTCAGTCTTTTTATATTTAACTGGAAAATAAAAGGTATTTTTTAAACAAAAGAGAAACCACTTTTGCTTTTCCTTCTATGAATGTTGATGATAATGATTTATCTCTACATATTTTAAAAGACCCCTTATAAAGGCAATATCTGAGTTACACTTTCAGTGAATTCCCTCTTCTGAAACAGCCTAACAAAAGGAAAAAATGAGGACACAGGACTGCAAGCAAAGCACAGATGAGGCTTACCTTTGCCTTTTCACCCATAAGTACATTTCGGCTACTTTGATGCAGAACAAAGAGAGGGGAATATCTTTTACCTTTCTTTTGCTGATCTGTGTTTTCTGGTTGATCCCTTTACCTGGTTCAGAAAAGCTGATTGTGCAGAGATCTAATGCAGGTTCCTCTCCTTTATTCCCTTTTTCACTCTCTCCCCTAAATTGACACAGAACACACACAGCCTTAGGTGAGATTCATGTGAGAGCCACAGTGGGAACCCTCAGTGTCTATAGGGCAGTTGTCTGCAAAGAGTGCGGAGGTATGGGATAGTCCATCACCTCTGAGAGGGTCCTAGTGAAGAAGGTGAGGAAGTCTCTGTTCCAGAGGAGATTGATAAGCAGATACCTTTTTTGGCCTTTTTTGGGAGACAAATGTGTCTCTGAAGGAACTTGGTTCCATGCTTTGTTGATTTTTTTTTTTTTTGCTCTTAACTGTAATTAGTGTATATTTCTTCTTATTATTTGCTGACTTGAAGAGCTTTGTGATATCGGGCACTGATAAGAATGTGAAATAAGAATTACATTTTATAGATGGATGTTACCTTTATTCAGTGTTAGGTCTTTGTTTCTCAGTTGTAGCTGTAGTGGGTTTCTGTGGCTGGGTTTTGGTAGTGGGGGGATGGGGTTACAGGAGTGGCTTCTGTTAGAAGCTGCTAGAAGCTTTCTCTGTCCTGTGGAGACAATGCCAGCTGTCTCCAGGATGGGCTTTCTGCCGCTGCCCAAGGCTGAGCCAGTCAGGAATAATAGTAATGCCTCTATGATAACATATTTAGGAACAGAAGGTTGTGGTGCAGAAAGAATTCCAACTAAGGAAGAGCAGAGGGAGAACATGGGAACAACAATGCAGACACCAAGGTCAGTGCAGAAGGAGGGGCAGGAGGTGCTCCAGGTGCTGGAGCTGAGGCTCCCCTGCAGCCCGTGGTGCAGACCATGGTGGAGCATCTGTGCCCCTGCAGCCCACGGAGGACCATCGGGGTGTGGCGACCCACTTGTAGCCCATGGAGGAGCCCCTGCTGGAGCAGGTGGATGCATGAAGGAGGCTGTGACCCTGTGGGAGGACCAAGATGGAGCAGGGTCCTACCGGAGACCTGCAGCCTGTGGAGAGGGAAGCCCTCACCAGAGCAGGCTTTTTCCGGGTAGGACTTGTGGCCCCTGTGGGGGACCCACATTGGTATAGCTGATTCATGAAGGACTGCACTCCATGGAGGAGTGACCCACAGGACAGCAGTCTGGGAAGAGCTGCTGCCAGAGGGATGGACTCATGCCGGAGAGGTCCATCAAGGACTGTCTCCTGTGGGAGGGACCCCATGGGAGCCGGGAAAGGACTTGTCTCTCTGAGCAGCAGCAGAAACAAGTGACTGTAATCCCCATTCTCCATCTCCCTGCACTGCTGAGGGGGAGGAGGGAGAACATGGAAGGAAGGAAGGGTGGGGGGAATGTGTTTTTAAGACTGTTTTATTTCTCACTCTTTGGCTCTTATCCTGTTAGTAATAAATTTAAGTAATATCCCCACTTTGAGCCTGTTTTGCCTGTGAAGGTAAAAGTAAGTGACCTCTCCCAGCTGTTATCTGAACTCATGAATCCTTAGCTGTTTCTTTTTCTCTCCTCTGTCCAGTTGCAGAGGGAGAGAGAGTGGCTTTAGTGGGTACCTGGCATCCAGCAAGGGTCAATTCACTACAAAGCAAAGAAAACTTTTCTTCTACATGTGTTGGAGGCTGGGTACATGTGCTAGTGGGTTGATTATTTTATGCTATGCCAGCTGAGGATATTAGTATTATTGACTTTCCTACCAAATTCAGATGCAGATAAATTTTAATGTTATTATTGCAAAGCTTGTTTACATTTAGTATTAAAATAATGCGTGCTGACTTGCAAACAATTTGGCTGAAGAATTAGTTCTCTAGCTGAAGCAATGTGCCTTGGTTTAAAGACAAATATTGCTGTGGGAACCCCAAAGAAAGGAACATCCTCCCCTTTTCATTTCCCATGAATACAGGCAAAATGTGAGGTATAAGTGAAAAATAACAGTTTACTGACAAGGAAATAGCAGCAACCACAAGGATACAAAGTAAATGTCTTGCCCTCAAAACCCATGTGGGGCTCTGGGAACAAAAAGGAAAAATGATGGCAGAGAGTCCTCCTCAACAACCATTCCCCTCTGTCCAATCAAAGAAAAGAATCAATGGGAAAACAGGGACAAAAGCAAAAACCTAGGAAAACTGATGAGGAGTATCAAACTGGCCACCTGGTTAGGTTCAAGTCCTAACTGCGGCAGCAGTATTACTTTGGAGTCTTTGTTCCCTGCCACGTGCTGTCTGTAGTACTGGTGTTGCCTCACTTGGCTTGGTGAGCTGTGGAGCGGCAGCAGAGGCTGTCCCAGCACGAATGAGTGGTGGGAGCAGCAATGGTGGTGGTCCTGGGCAGCGGGTGAGCGGCAGTCCTGGCATGGGCGAACAGGGTCTCTTTCACTTTTGTCTTCTCCCTGACTGCTGCAGAGGGCAGGGGTAACCCTGGGCTGCTTCGATTCCAGCACTGAGCTGGTCCACTCAGCTCTGGTGTGAAACAGTGGCAATCTGGTGGTCTGGGCAGTGGGTCTGGGCTCAGTGGGAATGGCAAGAACAGTGGGTCCGGCAGGTCCAGGATGAGCTGCAGCAGTGGCTGGGGCCTCAGCAAAGGACGGCTCCATGTGAACTCTTTAGGCACCAGCCATGTGGTCTGGGGAGGGAAGAAAGTTTCTGTTCTCTGCCCAGCCATTTTTTTTTTTCTTCCCTTCCCCTCCCAGCTCTTGGGGGGGGGGAGGGCAGGATTCATTCTTAAAGACACTATCCCTCATTTCCCTGTTGGAAAAGGGAATAAAATACTAAAAACCTTCTCTAACTACGACACGATGAAAGTTCTTTTTCCTTAGGTAGATGAAAAGTTATGTGGAATTGCTCTGGTTATGATGCTTTCTGATTTCTATTTCAGTGAGATCCCTCATGTTTGTGAGTAAATTTTGCTCCCAGTCGATTATTGGTTTATCAGCATTTTGTGGGACTATATATCCAATATTTATGGCAAAAAGGTAGCTAGTAGAGTACTTAATTATCTTTTTGAAAAAAAATATGTTTTGTGTTGTAGTCACATACCTATATATGTGTGTATGTACATGTACATATATATACATGAGTAAATGTGCATATATATATATACATACACACATATGCATCATTCAATTATTTGGAGCAGTGGTCTCCAAAAGGACATATGTGATGGAGATGTACAAGACAGTCTAGTGGAGAGTGAGAAGAAAATATTCAAACTCTAGTAGCTCATGTTTATAATTTATGAATAAATATATATGAATATTTAGAGTGCTTGCTCAGAAATAATTTACTGATAGAATGTACGATCAAAAAAATTTGGAGACCACTGATTTAGAGAATCAGAAATATCTGCAATGGTATTGTTTTGAAATCAGAACAGTTTCACTCAGAAAATAGACCATTCTGTGGATGTTTAGGAGCACACGATGATGTTGCATTTATCATGTAAAATAATATTTAGCGAACGATGCAGACATCAACATTAGACAATCTTCTCTTTCTGTGGTGGCATCTCATGGTGACAGATAAGAGATATTCTTATGCTGACATTTTTTAAGCTAAATAAATAAACTTAGATAACTAAAATAAACCCTTGAATCAACATTTTACAAAGTGCAGTAGTATAACTTCTCTCTTAAACAAGTTATTCTTGATAGGATAATTACATGTAATTGACCAGTTTTCTAAAGAAATGTTTAAGTGAAAGACACCTTATGCAATGAAGAACATAATAAAAGTATAGTGATAATAATAATTTGCTTTACATACTAAAATATGTATTTAATTGGTAGTTTATTGAAGATTGCTTGGCATGTATTTACATCTACATTGGCATATGGTGAGTAAATTCTAACTGGTGTAAGTCCAAGGACACCCACAGCTGTTGCAAAGATCATCAGCTCTGAGAAAGATGCACAAAAAATCTAGATATGGCTAAAATAAATGTCAAAGCAGATTTTAAAACTAAATAGAGATAATTTCTTTTCTAACCACATATTTTACACTTTTATCAACCTTTGAGTCAAACTCTGAAGAGTGTCCACCTTTTTTGATAGAAAGAAGAGAGACTTGTTAAATTATAACATTAATGTCCTATAGTTCCAAAGAATTAGAAGAAATGTGTAGGATTCGTCTTGAGCAAAGTGAAAATTCTGTTGTTCTTCCATAAAAACCGAATAGTACTGTTTTATATTTGCCTTAAAAAAACCAATTTTTTTTCAGTAGCTTTAGATTATGAGGGAGTTTTAGTAAGACAGAAAGCATGTTGCCATAAATACACATAGCATACATAATCTTTGAATAATACAGAATATCTGCTGTTTAAAGTCTTCATGGTCAGTTGAGGTAGTGTGAGAAGTCTTGAATTTGAAGTCTTGAATTTTCATACTGCATAATGAAACTAGTCAAAAAGTCAAAAATGAGATACAGTGCAACGTATTGGTTTATGAAGAAATATTTTCATTGTCATTTCTATGATTTCATAACATCAGTGTAGTAATTCAGATGAGATATGGTGTGATTCAGTGTAAAATAATATTGTATTTCTCAATCTAATGAATATGAGGATTTTAGACACAATGGGTTGTCACAGAATGTTTCACAAAGGTTTGAATGGTAAATCTCTGATATATTTTTCCTGTGGCTTTGCTGGTGCAAGAGGGCTTTGAACATCACCTGTTTCTGAGTAGAGTAAAAGAAGGTGTTCAGTAAAGCTGAATTCTTTATATCCTTCTGTTCTCCTGTCTTTATCGGGTGATAAAGACAGTCAAAAAGGATCTTTTCTTACTGAAATTTTGAACAGAAACCAGAGGATTCTCTTAAGTCTAGCCAATATTGCTGTGGCTGGATTGCTTCGAGAGTGTGGAAGAAGATTCTTGGCCAAACCTCTGGTCTAACTGATATCCATAAGGGAACTGAAGTTAGGTATTCCACATCCCAAGTGAGTATATTAATTATCTTGGTAAACATCTTTTATAATGAAAGAAACTGATTTTGATATCTGGTGTGCTCACCAATGTAAAAATAAACGCCAAGGTGAAATGAAGGAGAGCAGAAACCTGAACTACTCCTCTTAAAATCATTATGACTGTTTTACTACAAATGAAAGAAATACCATCAATTCTCAAAGTATTTGGAAAACATTGGTTTCATCATGTCAGGTTTATTCAAAGAAAGAATTGAAATTTTTCTGGGGACAGAAAAGCTTTTTCACATCCTGTTATAGGTCAAACATGCCACAGTTCTCTCATTGTCATCATGTAATCCCTTAAGCAGAGTGTGTTATGATGGTTTTGATGACCGATCCCTAATGAAGAGGAATATATCTTTACTGTACTTTGCATCTGACTCTGCTTGTCTGAATCATTTATGTAAATGGTTAATTCATTTTCTTTTGTCAGATATGTTTATTTCTATCATCTACCATCCAAGACCATCTTCTGTGCCGAGTAAAACAAAAGTTATAACAGGTCTTGCAGACTGAAGTGGAACATTTGTACTGTCTGGTTTCATAATGCCTTGGAAAAAAACATACATACATTTTGTCTTATTTTAAAGACAAATACTGGGGTGGAGACTGCAACAAATGGGTCACCTCCTCTTTTTTTAAAACCTCTCCCCCTTTCACCAATATAGAGAGACAAAATGCAAGGAGATATAAGTGAAAAAATAAGAGTTTACTGGCAAGAAATATAACAATAACAACAACAACACAAACAAAATGGTTCAAACCAACAACAGACAGAGATCACCTCTAGTTTCACCCTCCACCCCCCACCAAAATTCCAGGGGAAAAGCAAAACCTAGGGAAAACCGTTTGCCCAAAAAAAGTTATATTATCGAACTCTTCAGTTCATGTCACCCAGTTAGTTCATGTCGCTCAGGTCCCATTCAGCTCGGCTGTAAACTTGTTCACTCTCTGGCTCCTGTGAAGGTGGCGGGGCAAGGGAAGGGAGGTGGTGTTCATTCTCTTAAAGAAATAGTTCCTCCAAAACAATGTTGGAAAAAAGGGAATAAAACACAAACTGTACTTGAATCATTACACATATATTATTCTTATCTCTTCTACCTCCATTCATCATCCAAGCTGAAATTCCTGAATTTAGGTTTAATATACTTATATATAATTTATTGCTTGGCCTAATTATTGTGCAAAAATATATAATCTGGTTCTTTGTGGAAAGGTTTCCTCTGTGCTGAGATCTTCTTCTCAGAGAACTAATTACCATAATAATTAGTTAATGCTTCTTTAAAAGTATTTTACGGTGAGAGATATTCAATAAAATAAATGTTGTTTATATACAATACTCAGTGTAAACTGTATTGTCTGGGAATACTATCACCATTCCCTTTACTCTTCTTTGTATTTCTTCCATACAAAAGTTAAGAGACAAAAAAAAAAATGGCTCTGAAATAAACTATAAAAGGGAATTTTTTCATTCGTCAGTGAACCAGAGTGTCTAGAAAGAATAAAATAAAGACCATATGTGATCTGATGAACTTCATTATATTGTTCAGCTTTTGCAATCAAATATGCTACACTATATAATGTTTGGAAATAAAGTTACTGCCTTACTGTGAATAGAAGTCAAATCTGATTTCTTTACTTCCCATCAAACATCACGATATCTCCAAAACCTACAAAAAATTGCTCTTATTCTGTAGATATCTTACATACTTGACATTGAAATCTCTATGCACCTCCACAGTTAACATAAAAGTATTAAATAGTAATAAAAAAATTAAAAATAAATTTTCTTTCATTTTACTTTTTTTCAATAATTGTTTTACTTCAATAATACACATGGAACTTAGATTCCTTATCACAATGAATAATACTGCTAGTAGGATGAAATAATATTTTAGTCCAATTTTTTTCTTAATGGTTTCCTGATACATTTTAATTAAAATCAAAATGGTCATATTCAAGATATTCCATCAATGTTTTGAAGTCTGCAAATGGTTTTGATTGTTCATGGTATTTTAATTTACCAAAAGGTATTGTGATACTTTCCAGATGTGGTGGTTTCACTCTAGGCCTTCCTGGAGACCAACTTGTAGCCAGGAAGGAACTAGAAAAGTGATCACGGAAGTATTCCATGCTATTCCTTTACGTAACTTGAGGTATAAATAAAGCCAGCGGGAGGGATCTCGCTCTCTTCCTCTCCGGCGAGGTTCGAGAACGGTGGGTCCCTGTTTCGGTCGGGTTTATCTGGAGCCGAGGCCTACAGTGACTGCCGTTATCTGCCCGCGTGAGGGGAGAGCCGAAGACCGTGTCTGGTCATCCTGCCTGTTCGAAGGGAAGTGGTGAGATTTTGCTAGTTTGCCTTCGGCTGGCCGTTTGACTTGTTCGGTCCTTGCCCTTTTTGTCCTTCTCCCTTTTCCCCCCCCCCTCCCCCCCCGGTGTGTGGTATTCTCCTTTTGTGTATCTGTCTCATATGTAAAGTATATACATATATATATATATATATTTTGCTATAGCTTTGGCTGCTTGGTTTTTTTTTCCCCTTTTTCCCTCTCTGGGAGGCGGGTCCTTGTTGTCGAGTTTCGGGGGACTTGGCGGGAAGCCAGCTCGAAACTTGTACAACATTTTTGGTAGCAGAGGATGGTTGTTTTGGTTAAGTTTGGCTTGTTTTGATAAACATTTTCCGGGAAGACAGCCAAGTTCGGTGTTGTTTTGCAAACCAATCTATTGTTTTGGGAACAGGTCTGGGAACACTGCCAGAGTCTGGGAAAGCAGCCAAGGAAACTTTGTTTATATAAACAAAAGTTTGTTTTGGGATCCGGAAGAAATAATAACAAAAAACAATGGCTATTTCATTAATTTGTCTTATAATTCTAGCCATCTTTACACCTGTGTTAGGCTACTCTATAGGGAGACGTCCAGACCTTGAGGATGGATGGAACGAGTTGCTTCCATCCTTTAATTTTGACATCGAAGGTTTGGTAAAGGAGATCCCCATGGTTAAAATTGGCTCTAATTACTATATAAATCTTATTGCAACAGTACTGTCATTGATAAAGGTACTGGAAGTGCTCCTTAAACTTGGAAGAATGGGGTTCCGTTGCTTTCCCTCTTGTAGGAAAGATCACACCTCAAAGGGACTCGCTGGAACTTTGGAAAGGGCTGCAGACAGGCCAGTCTCCGGGTGGCATGGAGCTTGGGAAGATTTCGGTAGATTAGTAGGACATGTGTCACCCCCCATTAATTGGGAGTTTACACCAGAACAAATGTTTGATTCTGGTGAAATGGCCCACTGTTTGGCAGAAGGGTGTTTTTCCTACAAAGATCCGAATATGCAATTCTCCGCTTTGTGCTGGGGCCTGGCTAATGCTTATCGAGCTGCCATAGACCACCTTCAGAGGGTTAAGGTTGACACAGAGACCCAAACCATGCCACTTGAAACCAGTGATGTCCCTATTAGGTCCACAGAAGTTGGAGTCCAAGCACAACTTGAAGTCAATACCATCTCTACTAAGTCCACTAGGACCGGGACTCAAGCTAAGAACCGGAAGGTCATCATTGCCCCTGTGAAGAAGAAGAAGACGTGGGTAAGGGAGATCAAGGAACTTACGGACCCATCTCCGCAACCAGAATGCACAGAAGAAAGAGAAGAAGAAGAAGAAGAAGAAGGAACAGAGGATGTAGTGAACGAAGGAGTGGCAGCAATTGGAGAAGGAGCAACAGCAAGTGATGAAGGCGCGACTGCGAGAGAGGAAGAAGTGGTTGTGACTGAGGAAGGAGCGATTAGAAGAGAAGAAGCAGTTACCAGAGAGGAAGAAACGGCTACACGGGAAGGAGCACGTCCAAAAGAACTAGGGGCACGCCCAAAGGAATACAGAATAGCATCAAGAGAAAAGAAAGCAACAGTACAAACGGTCGGTGGTATATTGTCGCTTGATGATTTATATCCTGACTACACATTCAGTATTACAAAAGACGCAAAGAAGGAGCCAAAGCATCCCCCTCAATTGGAGGGGGAATTATCCCTACCCCTCCAGACCCAACCTTCTCTTGGAGGTATGAATGATTGGAGGAGAAGGCCCTTATCTCAGCACGCGGAAGATTACTCACTACCTCCACCCGCGGGGTATCGCGAACGACACAGGAGTCCATCCCCATGGCGTGAATGGCATAGAAGTCCATCTCCACGGCGTGAACGACGCAGAAGTCCATCTCCGCGGCGCGAGCGGCGTAGGAGTCCATCCCCACGGTATGAACGACGTAGAAGTCCATCTCCGCGGCGTGAACGGCGTAGGAGTCCATCCCCACAGTATGAACGGCGTAGAAATCCATCTCCGCGGCGTGAACAATATAGAAGCTTATCCCCACAGTACGCCCAGTCTCCACCTCCACATGAGAGATATAGGGAGGAAGTGGGAGCAGTCCCACGTAGGAGTGGAAGAGTAAAGAGAGAGGTGGAAAAGATTCTACGTGGGAGAGATGGACAAGAAATAATGCGAGAAAGCGAAATTACACAATCACTGACCACAAGAGAGCTTCGAGATTTACGGAAAAATTATATGCGCTTGCCTAGTGAAGAAGTCCTCACCTGGCTGGTGCGATGCTGGGACAAAGGAGCTGATAGTCATGTAATTGAAGGTGATGAAGCACGACAATTGGGATCTATTGCTCGAGACCCTGTGATAGAGCAAGAAATGGGGAGGGAGAAAATGGCGTCCAGCCTTTGGCTCCGAATCCTCCACGCGGTGAGAGTGAAATACCCATTTAAGGAGTCCCTGAAGAGTTCTTCAAGAAGGTGGAGGACTGCAGAAGAAGGCATCCAATACCTACGGGAATTGGCCATGCTGGAGATCATCTATTCTGATCCAGATTATTATGACATCCAAGTTCCTGAGAATGTTCCATGCACGCAACCAATGTGGAAAAAGGTAATTCAAGGTGCCCCCAAACCATATATTTCCTGCTTGATATCCGTATATAATCCAAAGATGGAGGAACCAAGCGTGGACGCTATGTGTGCTTGGATAAGAACCATAGAGGAAAATATGGAAGACTCCTTCAATCCCCTCTACCGACGCACCTACGATAGGGAAAGAATGGAGAGAGATTATGAATGTTCCAGATATGAGGACGACCTTAGAGACAGAGAGGACAGAAGGTATAGAGATTACCAAGAAAGGCCAATGGGAAGATCACGGTGGAACCGACAAAGACGACCTCGGCCTAGACCTCGATCCTAGTCTCGATCTCGCTCACGGTCCCTGTCATTCACACGTCGAAGGAAAGAGAACTCTAAGCGTTGGTCACGTAACCAACTATGGGCATACCTTCGTAGTAAAGGAGAAAACATGAAGAAGTGGGATGGTGAACCCACTTCTAAGCTTGAAGCTAGAGTGAGGGAGCTGAAGCGAAAGAAGACTGACAAGAAAGTTGTCTATATAGTAGACGGAAATTTCTTAAAAGAGAAACTGCGATCGCCGAAACACGAGAAGATGGAGGTCCACTTTGACAACGGCAAAAAGTCTAAGAAGTCAAAGTCAAATTCTGACGACGAATGCTCTGATCAAGACCAGTAGAGGGGCCCTGCCTTCTGCCAGGAGAAGGAGAGGGACCAAGAAGATAACCGAGTTTACTGGGCTGTGTGGGTTCGATGGCCTGGCACATCGGATCCTCAGAGATACCAGGCCTTGATAGATACTGGAGCCCAGTGTACTGTAATGCCTTCAGAGTGTAAGAGTACCGAGACTGTTACTATTTCTGGAGTGACCGGAGGGTCTCAAGAATTGTCAGTAGTAGAGGCAGACATGAGCTTGACGGGAGACCAATGGAAAAAGCGTCCCATTGTGACGGGGCCAGAAGCCCCTTGCATCCTTGGTATGGACTACCTAAGAAGAGGATACTTCAAGGACCCGAAAGAGTACCGGTGGGCTTTTGGTATAGCCTCGGTGATTGAAGAGGAGTCCAAGCAGTTGTCTGCCCTTCCTGGCCTCTCAGAAGACCCTTCCATTGTAGAATTACTGCGAGTTAAAGATCAAGAAGTGCCAATAGCCACAACAACTGTACACAGACGACAGTATCGGACAAACCGAGATGCTGTGATCCCTATCCACAAAATGATCCGAAAGTTGGAGAGCCAAGGGGTGGTCAGCAGAACCCATTCACCCTTCAACAGCCCCATCTGGCCTGTGCGTAAATCCGATGGAGAGTGGAGACTGACTGTGGACTATCGTGGCTTAAATGAAGTTACGCCACCGTTGAGTGCTGCCGTGCCAGATATGTTGGAGCTCCAATACGAGTTGGAGTCCAAGACAGCAAAGTGGTACGCCACCATCGACATAGCCAACGCGTTTTTCTCCATTCCTTTAGCAGCAGAGTGCAGGCCACAGTTTGCTTTCACCTGGAGGGGCGTTCAATACACCTGGAATCGACTGCCCCAAGGGTGGAAACACAGTCCAACCATCTGTCATGGACTGATCCAGGTCACGCTAGAGAAGGGTAAGGCTCCCGAACACATCCAGTACATCGATGACATCATTGTATGGGGGGATACAGCAGAAGAAGTTTTCAAAAAAGGACAGACGATCATCCAGATTCTCCTCAAGGCCGGTTTCGCTATAAAGAAGAGCAAAGTCAAGGGACCTGCCCGAGAGATCCAATTCCTAGGGGTGAAATGGCAAGATGGACGACGTCAGATACCAACAGACATAATCAACAAGATTGTAGCAATGGCTCCCCCCACAAACAAGAAAGAAACCCAAGCTTTTCTGGGAGCAATAGGTTTCTGGAGGATGCATATCCCAGAATACAGTCAGATTGTGAGCCCTCTTTACTTTGTGACCCGTAAAAAGAACAATTTCCAGTGGGGTCCTGAGCAACAACAAGCTTTCAGGCAGATCAAGCAAGAAATTGCACATGCCGTGGCTCTTGGACCAGTTAGAACGGGACCAGATGTAAAGAACGTACTCTATTCTGCAGCTGGAGATAAAGGTCCCTCCTGGAGCCTCTGGCAAAAGGTGCCTGACGAGACGCGAGGGCGACCACTGAGTTTCTGGAGCCGAAGCTACAGAGGTTCTGAGGCCAATTACACCCCTGTGGAAAAAGAAATCTTAGCGGCATATGAAGGTATACGAGCAGCTTCGGAGGTAATCGGTACTGAAGCACAGCTCTTCCTGGCACCCCGATTACCAGTCTTGAGTTGGATGTTCAAAGGGAAGGTGCCCCCTACGCATCATGCCACCGATGCTACGTGGAGTAAGTGGATAGCCTTGATTACGCAGCGTGTACGATTGGGAAGCTCAAATCGCCCTGGAATTCTGGAGGTTATCACAAATTGGCCTGAAGGTGGGAACTTCAGTCTGGCAGAAGAAGAAGAAGAACCAGTGAGCCGAGCTGAAGAAGCTCCACCATTTGATCAGCTGCCAGATGAAGAAAGGTGTTATGCCCTTTTCACTGATGGTTCTTGCCGTATTGTAGGAAGGAACCGGAAGTGGAAAGCAGCCGTTTGGAGTCCCACCCGACGAGTGGCAGAAGCTGCCGAGGGTCAAGGCGAGTCGAGTCAATTTGCAGAGCTCAAAGCCGTCCAATTGGCCCTGGACATCGCCGAACGAGAAGGATGGCCGAGACTCTACCTCTACACAGACTCGTAGATGATAGCCAATGCTCTGTGGGGATGGTTAGACCGATGGAAAAAGATGAACTGGAGGCGTGGAGGAAAACCCATCTGGGCTGCTGACTTGTGGCAGGACATCGCTGCCAGAGCGAAGAGTCTGAATGTGAGAGTCCACCATGTAGATGCCCATGTGTCCAAGAAGCGAGCTAATGAAGAACATAATAACAACAGAGAAGCTGACCGAGCTGCACAGATAGGGGTGTCACAAGTAGACCTAGACTGGCAGCAGAAGGGAGAGCTGTTTCTGGCTCGATGGGCCCATGATGCTTCCGGTCATCAGGGCCGAGATGCCACCCACAGATGGGCACGAGACCGAGGGGTGGATTTAACCATGGATATCATTTCTGAAGTTATCCATGATTGTGAGACCTGTGCCGCTATTAAGCAGGCAAAAAGACTGAAGCCCCTATGGTATGGTGGACGATGGGATAAGTATAAGTATAGAGAGGCATGGCAGGTTGATTATATCAAACTGCCACAGACTCGCCAAGGTAAGTGCTATGTACTTACCATGGTGGAAGCAACAACGGGATGGTTAGAGACTTTTTCGGTGCCCCACGCAACGGCCCGGAATACCATTCTGGGCCTTGAAAAGCAGGTCCTGTGGAGACACGGGACCCCAGAACGTATTGAGTCAGACAACGGGACTCATTTCAAAAATCAATTAGTCACCACTTGGGCGAGGGAACATGGTATCGAATGGGTGTACCACATTCCTTATCATGCACCAGCTGCTGGGAAAGTTGAGAGATATAATGGACTATTGAAGACCACTCTAAAGTCATTAGGAGAAGGAACTTATAAAAACTGGGACAAAAACTTAGCCAAGGCTACCTGGCTAGTTAACACCAGGGGTTCTGTCAATCGAGCTGGCCCTGCACAGGCAGAATCCCTTCACATTGTTGATGGAGATAAAGTTCCAGCGATCCATTTGAGGGGAATGCTAGGGAAAGCTGTTTGGGTTACCCCTGCCTCAGGCCAAGACAAACCCATTCGTGGGATTGTCTTTGCTCAAGGGCCAGGACATACGTGGTGGTTAATGAGGAAGGATGGAGTCATCCAGTGTGTGCCTCAAGGAAATTTAGCCTTGGGGAAAAACTAATTGTAGGTCCTAAGTTGTGTTTTTACAGGAAGCCAGTCACCAGATGAGAGAGAGACCTGAACTAAGCTGATGCTGGTATCCGGCGATGAAACAGCCCAGTGACGAAACAGCCATAAATCGAAACTGTAATTGTGACTGAGGAGACCAAAGATCTGGACTGAACTGACATCGGCATTGATTTTCCAACGACGAGACAACTATGCTATATATGCGCGGGATGTAGGCGAACATGAAACATAGGTGTTACGTAAAGAAATAGTATGGAATAAGGGGTGGAGAATGTGGTGGTTTCACTCTAGGCCTTCCTGGAGACCAACTTGTAGCCAGGAAGGAACTAGAAAAGTGATCACGGAAGTATTCCATGCTATTCCTTTACGTAACTTGAGGTATAAATAAAGCCAGCGGGAGGGATCTCGCTCTCTTCCTCTCCGGCGAGGTTCGAGAACGGTGGGTCCCTGTTTCGGTCGGGTTTATCTGGAGCCGAGGCCTACAGTGACTGCCGTTATCTGCCCGCGTGAGGGGAGAGCCGAAGACCGTGTCTAGTCATCCTGCCTGTTCGAAGGGAAGTGGTGAGATTTTGCTAGTTTGCCTTCGGCTGGCCGTTTGACTTGTTCGGTCCTTGCCCTTTTTGTCCTTCTCCCTTTTCCCCCCCCCCTCCCCCCCCGGTGTGTAGTATTCTCCTTTTGTGTATCTGTCTCATATGTAAAGTATATACATATATATATATATATATATATTTTGCTATAGCTTTGGCTGCTTGGTTTTTTTTTCCCCTTTTTCCCTCTCTGGGAGGCGGGTCCTTGTTGTCGAGTTTCGGGGGACTTGGCGGGAAGCCAGCTCGAAACTTGTACACCAGATTATCATAGAGATGAAAATCCATTATTAAATCTTTTGTTTTTATTTGACAGGCAACTATCTGTATTAGGAAGCTGAATAGAACACTTCATATTGTTTTGTTAATGAGCCTATCTTTCCTTTGATCAGCATATGAGATATACATTAGCCAAATATGTGCATTTCTAAACAATATTTAAAATAAAACAAACAAACAAGTCAGTATAAGAGTGACAGTGACATTACCACTACTTTTATATACAGACTCAAAGATGAAACGAATACAATTTTCTATGCCTTCTCCTCCTGGTGCACACTCCCTCACACCCCAGTAAGCTTGACTGGGAGATAATGTCAACATTATAGACTTATTCTTATGATGAAATAAAATATTGAAGAATTTGGAAACATCAATTCTAATCTTCTGGAGCTAGACCTCAAGAAAATAAATTATTATTTTGAACTTAAATTCAAGTAGGTTGTTTTTAGGGCTGAAAATTCTGAAAAATTAAACAATCCATTACAGTCTTTATTTACCGTAGTGCAAATTGCTCATTTGGGATTTGATCTTGGAAATGTTAAGTGCTGCTGCTGTGACTCAGTTATACAGATATTCACCAAGAGCTGAATCCAGTGCTTAGTAAATATCATAATTGTTTTCTTCCCCAGTGAATTCAAAGAGCTTTGCATCAGTCGCCTAGCCATAGCCAAGCCTTCTTTTCCCATGTGTTCTTTGACTAATTCTCTGTCTTCATTTAAACCCAGAGCAGAGCTGCGTCTTTGTTCTCCTGGTGTTCTCGTGTTTGTCTATTCAAATCCTCCTTCTAAGGACGAAACAAGTGTGTACCATAACTCCACCTGATGCGGAGTGGTGCCAAAAGCAATTCAGGGACAATCTGAAGCTGAATGTGGATATTTTCTTGGATTTTTATCCACTTTCTTGTATTAATCATCGTCTCCTTGAGCATCTAGGTTTTACAATATATGCCAGTTTGCAGTGATCCCCAAATTAGCCATATATAAACCTAGAAAAATAGTTTTAATTGCATTTGTCTATCTCTACAGTTCTCCAGAACTACAATAAATGGATCATTCATATCAAATTCAAACCATATTGCTTTTGTAACTTACTGTGCAGTTACAGAACTGATAAATGAGAAAATACAAAATATATATCATTACTATTCTGTTAAGAACTGGCTCCATGAAATATTAGATTATTATCTGGGAAAAAAACCCCACCTTTTCCAAAAGACTATGTTCTATAAGACTAAGATGAAAACTGTAGTAGAATAGAACAAGGAAGATAATTACCTTTCTCGGAATTCAAATAGTTTTCTTGGATATGTACGTGAACCTTACTCATATTGTAGTAGAAACCTGAGGCTTTGGAGGAATAATAAACCTGCCACCCAGAAGGACAGCAGTAGTTTCAAACTGAGGTGTCAGGAAACAATAATTTCCAGTCTCAACAGGTTTGAGGAATCAATACTCAAAAAGTGACCCTGAATGATGTGTAAGGCATATCGATGTTCTCTTGAAATATAGAAAGTAAGATTTCTTTTAAGAGGAGTAAAAACCTTCAAACAGTCCTGTGAATCTCCCTCCTTAACCTGCAAGAGATTCTGTTCTTTTCTAGGCATCCAGTTGTGGAATTTGGTCTTCCTCTGGCAGGTACAGGAGGACAGAAGGGATATATTTAAAGTTATAAAGACTTAAACAGCGTACTTGAAATTCATAATTACAAAGAACTGAATAACTGTCCTACTGGAGTTTCTTGGACTCCAGTTTCCTCTTTTATTCAGGAATGATCACTTTGATGTTAAGTAAAGGTGTTAATGAGAAGATGGTACAATGACATGTTTCCCCATGCAGTCAGTACTAATGTCTCTCTGGTTTTCTTACATTCCCAGTGTTGTAAACTAACCATATGGAAAAGTAATGTACTACATTAGGGAGAATTACCCACCAACCCATATAATTTCATTACATATCTATTCATCAGAAATACAGAGATCAAACTTTTAAACTACTCTACAGTTATCTTACTATGTTAAACTTTCTTCCATTGCCACAAAATTATTGCTAGAGTTTTTGTAAAAGCTCAAATTTGTGAACAGTTTAAAATTTGAAAATGAAACTTTACTTAAGAAGAAAGAAAGGTTCTAAATTCCTATCAGGTCTCATTCTGAAAAATATTTCAGATTAAAATGTTATTTTGAAGAGAATACTTTTTAAATTCCATATTCTAAATATTAATTATATAATTTATGCCGACAAAAAATTAAAATAAATATTTTGAAAATAAAATATTTTTTCCTAAAAATAGTAAACTATAGTTTTCTCTCATGTTGTAATTTTTCTACTTTTATGACAAAACAAGTATCTTCTGAAATGAAAAAACTGTTGAAATCTACTAGGTTTTAACAACTGTTTCCAAAATCACTGCTTCTTTCACTGACATATGTCTCTTGAAGTTTATTCAACAAGCTGTGCTGAAAATAGAACTATTCTATTACTATTTCACTGGTACCTATATTGGTGCAACATTAATTCACTAGAGAAGAAAAGACTGGTTTACAGAAAATAAACCATTGTGCTAAATGGAGTGAGTCATTGGTAACCGTAAACCCTGAGGAGATTCAGAGCTGGATTGAGATCGACTAATGAGAAAATGAAAGGAATATGGCTCCCATCCTGACTAATTAATCAGTGAAAACCCCATGCCAGAGTTTTGAACAACAGGGGAAGCCTACTATATGTTCAAAGTCATACTTTTTAAAGCATATTTTTTCCTGTTTTGCTCTTTATTTAGTTACTCATGTATTGGCAAACCATTCAAATAATTTCCTGTAATATGGTGTAATAATCTCCTTTGTAAAATGCCCTGCATTTAGAAATTTAAAATGTATTTTTGTGGTATACCACAATTTCAGATCTACTTGTTGCAATAGGTTGCTGTACGTCATTATTCCACATACAGGTTTCAGATTCTGACATTGTTACTTGGAATACTCTTACCACATAACAAACTACTAATTAATGTGCTTTCTGGTGGTAATCTAGCACCTATCTATGTGGCTATTTATTGTTTCCCTGAACATCTTGCATGAAGTAAGTCTTCAAAAGCCATTGCACAAACTTGAACTGTTTTTTACATTAAATTCATACTCAATCTGTTGCATCCAAATACTGTTGCATTTATCAAAAATGTAATTTACAGTCAACTCACACCTCCACGGAGAACCTATGGTGTGTAGGAAAGATTAAATTTTCTGAATATGCACTTGTCTCAGTTTAATGAGAGTAAAGAGTTTTGCTAAGGAGGATGAGTTATGAGGAAGACCAAGCTCCTCCCTCTAAGCAATTGTAAATACGAAATTAAGAGGCTCCAATTGAGGAAGCATTGAGAAAAAAAAAAAATAACAGCCCTTTATTAAAGGATATATGTTTATTGGCAGAACAACAAAAGAACACAAAAACAACCAAAAGTCCCCTTCAAAAAGGAAACAGTTCAGTACTTTCCACCTTTTGGCACAATCCTAACCACAGTCAGCAGGGGGTGCTGTTGGGCTCTGGTGGTTACCACGTGGGGGCCCTGGTACATGGGAGAAGCCAAAAATGGAGATCTCTCCCCCGCCACTGAGTGAGAAGGGGAAGAGGAAAAGGGGATAAAGGTGTTCTTCCTGTGAACCCACGTTGTCGGCAGCTGGCTCCAACCGGGACTCCCACAGAGGTTCCTTCGTAGAAAGGTCAAGGCTCTCCAATGAAATCTAAACAAGTCCAGGCTGGGGGCAGAACAGGGCGCAGGAGAAGGAAGGTGAACCGGGGCCAGAAGCAGCCAGATCACCCAGCCGAAAACAAAGCGAACTTGGAGCCTTTCCACATACACCCCCTATATGAGTCAGGGCAAAAGTGAAGTACCCGCCATTTCCAAGGAGAGGAAAAAAAACTCATCACCTACCCTCCACAGTCTTCTGAGGGCTATCAGCCTGGAATGTGGATCTGCTAGCTAGTTCCTTTGTGTGTGTCAATCACCCTAGGCAAACACCCTCCCTCTCTCTCGTTCAACATCTTTCTTTTACAGCGACGCAGGGGAAAGAAAAAAAATTTCCCCCTTGGATTTTTTAGAACATGTAAACCTACAACAGCCCTGATCACTGCAAATATGGACACAAAGTAGGTCTGGTATCCTGCAGGCACTCCTTGATGTTGATCATTCTTTTAATATCAGTCTTTGTGGGCTACTTCTATTTAAAGCATTGTTCAGAAGTTAAAAACCTTAAGCTGACAAAACCAGAATGATGTATATTATGTCCAACGAGTAACCACACATATATTCCTTAAGAATTCAGCCCCATTCATGGTATGTCCCATCATTCATTTGAACCAATGTACTATATTTTCAGGAAGGGTTTATGACTTCAGCAGGTGAGATTTCTATTTTCAGTATGATATTCATTGCATCGTTTCAAATTAATTTTCAAAACAACTTGACAGGACAGGGGCATTTAAAGAATCCACTTTTTTTCTTTCAGTACCAGTATTCTTGACATAAGGCAGAGTGCTCTCCAAATATTTCTTCCAAGTGCATGGCTACTAAATGGCAGTGACAAGCACAAAGTCACATCAACATAGATGAAGAGGAAAGCAAACAATTTGGTTGAATGGATGGAAAGCACTTCTCGCTATTTTATTCACTTAACACTAGGGGCAACATTTACCCTTCATCAGGATTTAAGTATTATGCAGTAGAGTTTCACGCAGATTGAATCTAAACTATGTGCAAGCTATGGTTTACCAAATAATAAATCTCTCAGCATCTCAGCTGTAAGATATCTACATTCACATAGATAAAAATAGACCAGAGTTTCCAAATTTTGGGGTTTTTTTTTTGTCCCTGTGGACTGGGGGTGATGTTGCCTATTCTTTGTGTCAGGTCACTCGAGCATTATGCTTCTAAAAACAGACCATCAAAGAAGGAACTGCTACTGCTCTAATAATATTAATTACATATGTAGAATAGTTATGCAGGAAGCAGCATAAATTTACTGTAATGTTATCATCTCAATAGAGGTGTTCTCTTATTATAATAGGATTTCATAGTGTTAATGAGGTTTTCCTAACAAAAGTCACTAATACAATAGTTAAGAGTGAGTCATCTACTTCCCATGCAATTATTTCTCGATAAGAATTTTGCAGTGTATTTATGATTCATTTTCCTATTACCTTACCACCATGCATAATTCACAGCACAGTTATTATTTATTTAGAATAATCTGAAACAAAATTATCAAGAACGAAAGAAAAAAACAAGTAGAAGTATATATCTCTGGAAAGGTGGATAGACTATCAAAACAAGTATTCCTAATTATTTCAAAACTAAATTTTAACTCTATTCAGACATCCAAATTTTATAATTTCCTTATCACTATAGAAAGATTTAAAGTCTTAGCATTGCCTTAAACCCTATACTGGGAGTAAATTTTAATAATTTTTTTTTGTTCATTAAACTTCTGAGTTTTAATCTAAGCAATATCGTAAGTGTAATAGATGCGTCACACAGCACATGCCTTTAATCAGCATGGTTGTCTTAATGTCAGCTCTGTTGACCCCAGAAATAACTGTTAGTTCATTGAATATTGACTGAGTGCATCTAGCTGGAATAAGGAGCATTTCAGGGGATTACCAAAGGAGAAAAAGGTGAATGCTACAGCAAACTACGTTACAACTTATTACTCAATTTGACTTTCCCAAAAAACATGCAGAAAACTGCCAGAGAATTTCAGTGTGTAATTACCATTACCCTTACAGCCTAGAAAAAGAGATAATTTGCAACAAGCCCAAATACTTTATAGTGGGCAACTGAAGGACACACACTCATGTGCCACATATTTGTAATAGTCAAAGACATCCTATGTCTAAGAAGCAATGGGCACATTAACAATGTCCACAGGACAGTCTGCTATTACATTTCAAATCTGTCTCTATCACAGAAGTTTTTCCACTGGTTTAACATTTTCCTCCCTCACCAGTTTTCTAAAAGCTAATGTGAGAGGCAAGTACAGGAAAAAGTTCTAGGGATTTCTTTATCTTGTCATGGACAGGCTTATCACATACTCTAATAAGAAAGTGCAACGACTACATGTCAGTCTAAGCTTTTTCTCCTCCATCAAACAAAAGTGCATTCTTGGCTCCTTGGGGAGTTTTCTGTTTGCTGTTATGCTTCCAGATCAACACATCATTGTAGGTCAGGTTTTCTGTCAGTTGGAAACACAATATACAGACACCCGGAGGACTTGCTCTCTTATGCAATGGACTAAAATGATCCAATGCCTTTTCAATAAGCGCTGTATAAGTGTACTGGTTTGTCTGCCAAGAGAGTATCTTAAGGGTGAATTTAAAACTAAAACTTCATGCTTGCATTAAAGCAAATGCAGTGAGTATTAGTGTGCATTTCTGCTCAAGGTCAGAGGCATTTTTGCAAGATTTTTTAGTGGTTTCTTTTTGTTGTTACATGCATTAGGTTATTACCCAAGAAAATTTATTTTCAGAATATGCATATTTATATAGAGATATAACCTCAAAGACAATTATATAGTTGTAATAGAAATTATAGTCAAACTGTTGTGTCAGAGAATGAGTATGATTATTCATATGTTGAGGCTGAAGCCAAAGCACTTACATCCATAGAGGGAAAGTGTATTAACCACGATGTAGCCACTATTTGCTTGTCTTGGACCAAGAAAGTTGCTTGCCTAAATACTATAACTGTGGACAGTGTACAACCATTTTGTAAGACTGTACTACTGGTTAAAGTGATAACCAGCAGCAAACACAGTTTGTTTGTAACACAGTGAATAAAAAAATATAAAGATAACCCTGAAAAATGAGCAAGAAAGATGTCTAGTAACACAAAAACAAGTCCTTATCTCCAAAATAAGATGAACTATGTTGTGAACAAATTTGAGCACTGCTTTTTTTGGGGGGTGGACATGTATAAGAAATATAAAAGAATGTCAACAGTGAGAGAGGAAAGAAAAGCAAGCTAGAGAATGTCTGTGCTGCTTCCAACTCTCTTTGTGGAAAAGCTCTCAAACTTCATGACCTTGATATTGGACTGCAAAGATCCGACCCTGTAGCTGTCAGCATCAGTCTCAGGGTATTAACTCAGTGGTATTTTAAACCCACAGCTAATCTAGAGCACTAAGGATTAATTGTATGAATATTTAGTGATAACAGCTGATAATGAGTAAGTCAATACATAGCATTGGCAATTTATATTTTTAATGATTTAATGTCAATCACCAAAGTGGATTTTTCTTGAAGTTTGAAAAAGGCCCAATTTAACAGTCTTCCATGATCATATCTAGTTCCCTAATAGATATTGATATATATATAAACAAAATATTTAGATTTTTTCAGTTGAAATGTGATTGATCATAAATGTAAAATATTTCCATTATTCAGAAATTACAGGCAAAGGGAGAAAAGGAGATACATCATTTTGCTCTGCAGATGTTAAGAAGGAAAATTTCTAGATGTAATAAGTCACACAGTAGGTTCCCTTTGAGATCTATGGGGATTAGTAAAGGAGGTCTGTGAAAGTCCGGGAATGTCTATATGTCATTTTCATGCTCAAATATGTACTGACATCATGATTACATATTTACTATGCAAACTAAATAGTTAGTGATTATGATGGAAGTGTCACAGCTAGATCTGTGTAGTTAAGCATATGATAAACACCAGACTCTAGGTGAGTTAAATTCCAGTGCTACTGGAAAAGAAATATATCAGAAAGCAGAACCCAGCAAGATTGTGAAATACAGATAGAATTATGAGCCTGAAGAGAACTTTGTCTAGATTTACTTCTAAACACTAGGGAACAACTGGATGAGAATGCAGATCCTGAAGGAAAGCTGGCTGATGAGGGCCACCATGAATGACCACATCCTTTGAAGATGGCTAACCATCAGAAAAGAAAGGAAGGAGAATAACAGGATGAAAATGACAGATCGCAGAAAAGGTAGACTTAATGAGCATGGAAAAGTGTTAGATGAGCCCTCTGAGAAAGATTAAGAAGTAATGACAGATAAAAGAGAGACATCTGATTATTACTGTGCCCTCGTTAGAGGGGCCAGGACGAGTTTATCACTATGTAGGTATAACAAAAACTATGTAGTCTACTCCCTCTATGTCATTTCTTATGGACTGTTAATAAATGGATCATTTGCAGCAGCTGCACAGGGCACACCTCATACCTCAGTCTTCAAGCTGGGTGTTAAAGAACCCTGCGAGGCAGGGAAATGTTCTTTTGTTTTCACACCAATGACTCAGCTATGATAACTCCCCTCCAGGGAGGGATTAGTACCTTTACACCCAGCCTGGGGGGGTCATCTCTGCTAATGGGCCATAATGGACTGGCATAAGAGGCAGCTGCAATGATCCAGACCATCAAAGATTCCAAAAATATCTCATGACTCACAATGTTAAATCACCCACTGTCAAACTCCCCAGCCTGGGAGAGGTACTGGGCATTCCCACCTGAACCTGAGCATGTATAATCTTAGGGTTTGGGGACTTCTGGTACCACTCGTCAGATGGAGAGGAGGACCAGAACTTCAATAGGACTGTGACTGGCACTCTCAGCAAGACTGCAGTCAGACTTACTTCAACAGAACTACGACCATCATCTGGAACAACAGGTTTTCCTTTCCTTTTACTTTGCAACCAGGGGGGACCACACAGTGCTCAGCACAGAGGCTAATGAACACTGTTCTGTTCTTGTCCCAGGGTGCTGGGTTATACATCTGTCTTTGTGGGTTAAACCCAGTTTTCTCTGTGCCATTGTATTTATTGTAATCTTTTTCAGTAAATTGTAACTCTGACTTGTAATCTCTCTTGAGCTAGGTTCATTTGTCCTGCTGGTTTACTTTCAAACCAGCACAAATTGTCTTCACAAATTCTGATCAGCAAATTGCAAGCTACTAAAAATGATACCATAAAGATAAAAGTTTGTAATACATTGTTTTATCTTTAGTAAAAAAAGTAAACTTCTCTAGCTGCATAAGCATTTTTTTTTAATAGAAAAATAGATAAGATCTCTTATTGCACTAAAAGAAGTCATTTTAAAGCAGTGAGAAAACTTAGGTATTTGTTGGATAATCCAGGGTTGATGAAAATCACCTTTGCATACCTTACTCACTCATTGAAATAATACCAGCAATATTAACAATTTTCCATGAGAAACCACAGAGACAGGTGACAAGACAAGTATCTGTTTTTTAAAAAGCAAGACATTAGAAGTCAGAATGTTGCAGAACTTCAATTAACTTTTATATCTTTTTTGCTACAAGAAGAATTAAGTTGTTGTAAAGATATAGCAGAAAACAAGTGACATTAGTTATATAAAATGAATTGTTATTTAACAAGAAGTAGAAGCGTCCACACTTAGGCAAGAATACTCAGCTTTATGAGCATGGTTTAAGGAAACAGAGCTAAGCAGTACTTTCACAGAAAAGGTTCAAGGATTATCTATCATGACTCTTGCAGAGGAAAAATAGTGATTTCTAAATAGCAGGATATTTTTAAGACACACTGCTCCATGTAGGCAAGATGTCACCTGCAGGTTTGTGGTCAGGGTCTGATCATCAATGAAGTTTAGATGAAAAAAATTAAAAAACCTAGAGCTCTGGCAATGTCACTCATGAGGAGAGGAAAAAAGAATAGAAGTTATTCAGAGGTGAGAAGGATGAGAGGATTATTCTATGGTAGTCTTCTGCTGCAAAGGTAAAGGAAATGAGATAATGTCTTGGGTTTTTTGTCCATAATAGATACTGCAGAATATAATAAGTTGAGTTCTGGAAAGAGAAATTAGGAGCACATATAAAATACCATGATCCTCTGCTGGGATATGAGGCTGGACTATGTGACCTTGAAAGGTCCATCCAGCTTTGATTTTTCTCTTACTTTTCATACAAAGATAAAGCCAAAATGTTCAGCATATTACTTAAAGTAGGGAAATTGTTGGAATTGAAATTTAAGATCTTAGGATGTGGATTAATTTCTGCAAAGGAATATTGACAGTGAATTGAGGAAATGTAGAGTACTCAGTATAGTAATGCAAATAAGTTTCCATGTGTTTTTGTGTTCCTATAAAAATAATTACTTCTGTACATGTCTCTGTGATGTGAACCACTTGAAACTGTATATCAGAAACTGGTGGCAGATTTATTCATATTTAGGGTAAAGGTCACAAATTTGATCAGTAGCATAGATTTTCAAAGCAAACTGCCAAAGATGAAAAGGTAAGTTGTAAGCCTTGCATGTATATGTTTAAAAATTCAGAGACAAACTAGTTCACTATCAGACCAAGATATATGCTGACAAGAGTGAGTTGTGGGTGGGTCTTACATTGAAATGCAAAGCAATATTGCAGGTCAGAACGGAAGTCAAAATTATCACTGCTAAAATGCCTCTTCCTTGTAAAATCATCCTTCAAATTATTTATCTTCTTTGTATACTTTCTTGGGGAAAAAATTGGATTTCCACCTGAAAAGAAAGAGTTGCGGTATAAAACAGGACTTTTTTTATAAGTGATAGAAGTATTGCATGTGCTTTATAAACTGTTATAAAAAATTATTTATCCTGAAGAAAATGGCTAACTCAGAGCTAGAATTAGGTGAAAGAAGTTACATCTCATCCATTACTGTACAAAGTCTTGAGACAGTTTCACAGACCCTGAAAGAAATACATGTGAAGTGATTAGAGACATCAACTGCACAGGGTTAGCAAAATAAATTATATTTCTTTCTTATAAATGTTAATTTATTACTTGTACGCTATTCACTTTTCTCTAAAAATCATGTTTGGCATCCGTAATTATATTTTCAGATATATTTTCAAACTATAGTGTTAATGCAGTTGGGCAACTGCTCTGTTCCATGAAAACAGCCTTCAAAATCTGAGCAGATGGCATATGCATATAAAAGAAAATCCAGTACTCTTTGCTAGATCTACGATCTAACTGATTTACATGTCCTATAGTGAGTGTACTCCTTTGAATATGTGATTCAAATTAATAGGCTCCATTTATACAACGAAGAATTTCTGGAATAAGTATTTTGGACTTGATGTTCCCAGACATTTTTGTACCTTCTTTTCCCATTTACCACTGGGCTGCAGATACAAACCTAAGCATGTGAGTTTCAAAGAAAGTATACTACTCCTAACAATTAAATATTCCAGCAAAACAAGGAAACAAACAAACAAACAAAAACCAAACAACTCCAAACATAAACAAACAAACAACACCCCCCCGCCCCCAAAACACAGAGCACGGAAAGATTGTTCAAGCAATCATTTAAATAAAAAAGAACATTGCCAAAAAATTTTTGCAAAATTATGAGAGACTAACAGAGAGATTAAGAAAAATGAGACTGCATTCAGATGTAATCACATCAAAATATTAGGGCAGAAGAGTCAAAACCAGGTTATTGAAGGTTATCAAGGTTAATAAAATCGCTTGACATAGAGCAGTTCCTGACCTTCTAACTGGATTCAAACAGTAGTGTTCGATGATTAAGAATAAATGAGCTCACACAAGTATTCCTTTTAATACTGAAAGATCCCATAATCTCCAAACAAAAGATCTAGTCATCCATGCCTTTACGAATGTATTACAGGAGAGAAAAAAAAATCTCTATTTTTATTAATAAAAATGTTTAAAATAGAGCTGATCTAATAAAAGCAATACACTGTGTTATATAAACCGTTGGAAGCTTATTCAAGTTGAATATAGACGAGAAAACCATGAAGCATGAAATTTAAACCGTGAATCTCTAGTGTCTTTTTTTTGTTCATCATTTTAATTAAATTCATCAAACTTAGTCCTCTTCAGTGGTAAAATTAAAGAAAACTTAATTGTAAAGGAAAAATTGTGGAAAATCATTGTAGTCTTAATCTGACAATGTACTAGAGCCTAATGGCTATGAAAACCTGTGCTACGCTATGGGTACAGATCCATTCAAGCAAAGAAACACTACTTGAGTTAAAAAGTAAGCATATACACACTTGTTAAATACTGTTAAATCCATAATCCACTTTTTTTTCCCCCTTAATTGAAATATTTGGTGATCTTTCTTTAGGTCAGTGATTATATTTTTGAAACTTTGTAATTAACTTGCACTATTTAGGTATTTTGCAAATAAATAATTCACAGAAACTTTGTTTTTAAACAAAATAAAAAAGAATAGGGAAGAAAAAAAGAACTACAGTTACTAGAAACCATAGAGGATTTTCACAATTATATAGTTCAGTATCATGTCACTCTCAAGCCATGCCTAAAGATGTGATGTTTATTGAGAAGCAATCCTATCTACTCTTACTCTGCGCCACCTGTTTGGTGGTGTGATTTTCAACTATCCCTTGTGGATTGCAATGTGTTTCTGTACAGGTAAAAATTATGACTTTACTTATTCTATGACTGCTTAATCACTTTATTCTAAGGGGGAAACATCCCTATTGCATATTTTTGCTCTGATGGAACCTGGATTTGCAGTAAGAAAGTTTTAAAGTAGGTCACTGTCATAGGTTTGCTTGTTCTAAAAATCCAAGCAGGAATTTTCCTTTCCCCTGCCCTGCTGAGGGAAAGGGAGGCTGGACAAGGAGGGGGAAGGGGTGATTGACTTTACAAAAGGGCTAGCTGGCAAATTGGCATTCCCGGTTAATGGCCCATCTAGGACTTCAGGGAGGGAGGAGGAGTTTGGCTGCTCCCCTCCTCACAAACTGGGGAACAGTTGTGGTTTTGCTGGTCGAATGGAGGCAAGAGTTTTGCCCGTGCGCTGCCCCTGTCTCCAGCCCGAGCCTGCTGCAATTTCATCCAAGGGTTTGTGCTCATTGGGAAGGAGAGGAGTCTTGAGTGCTGCCGGCCGAGGACAGCAGTGAGTCCTGTGGGAGGTGGACTGCCCTTCTTTCCCCTTCTTCCCTTCTTTTGGGGAAGGGTCCCCATTTCAGCTTCTCCCGTGGTCCGGGACCCCCACGCGGTGACCGCCAGACCCAACAGCGCCCCCTGCAGGCCACCACAGAGCACTGCAGGCTCTGCACATCTAGTGTTCCAATAGCGCCCCCTGCCGACCGGGATTAGAACCGCACTAGAGGACAGGGAGGTACCGGACTGTTTCCTTTTTGAAGGGGACTTTTGGGTGCAGCATTATTACCTAGTTGGTTTTGTGTTCTGTTACTGATTTTACCAATATACATATATCCTTTAATAAAGGGTTTTTATTTCTTCCTTTTTCCATACTTCCTCGATTGGAGCCTCTTAATTTTGGATTTACAGTTGCGCGGGGAGGGCAGTTTGGTCTACTTTATAACTCATCCTCCTTAGCAAAACATTCCAGCCTCTTTAAACTGAGACAACCACTCACAGGTTCTCCAGTATGTATTACCTGCTGTGTATTAGTGGAACCACAGAGGTTTAAAATATAATTTAGCTGTTAAATTTGTACTATTTTCTGTGCTTTTGGAAATAGTAATATAACTTGGGAATACCATGCCTCTGATTTGTTTTTTATTTCTTTATGTACCTAATACTGGTATCAAAACAAAACAAAAAAAAACAAACAGAAAAAAAGTTTGCTAGGAGATGAAACTGAAATAAGAGAAAAATCCCCTCTGAAATTGTGTTGAAATCATTTAGGAGTATGTGTTATATTATTCATCACAGTTTTCATTGCATGTATTTAGAGACCTTAGATGTTTTAGGCCCAAGTGCTGAACATTATGCAAACACTTTTTAAAATCTTGAAGGATAACTGATAAGATATGGCAGACACATCAGACACGGGCTTAAAATGTGGAAAACTGAGGAACAAAGGAAATATTGTCAAATTAATTTTTTTGTAATTTCGTGTTTGTTTGATATTTTTGGATTTGGCACTGGAATTTTATGTTTTCCTAATACAATTTCCCTTCGGATTTCCCCTCTGAAGGCCTTCTGTGACTAATTTTGTCAACTGTCTTACAGTTATCTACAGAATATCAACATTTTATGCAAGAGAGGCACAGTGTCATAATGAATGATAGTTAAGGGTTATCTGGCTCTAAATAAGGTAGCATAAACTCCTCAGTCTTGAGTCCCATGATGATCCCCCCAAATAGAAAGTTTAGTGTTCACCTGCCCAGAATAAGAAATGCTCTTTTGGATCACAACATTGATCACAGTATTAGCATCTCAGTGTCATTCATGATCAATTTTTTTCTTTTATCTCCTTTTGTTTCAAAGGATCAATCTAGAAGCTGACTTTCTTGAACAGGAAGAACAGGCAATACTCTTATTTTTCACCTACTAAGGTCTGCAAATATCTCCTATGGAAAACCAAAGATAAATCCCATTATTTCTCCAGGAAGCAGCATTATAGAGATTTTTCAAATCTGTGTTGTAGTGCTCATTATTTTTTGTATTAACAACAAGAACTAGAAAACTGAGAACAAAACTCACAATTTTCAATTTCTCTTGGAAAAACTTTTTTCACAATGTCAGCTGCCAGCACTGGAAACTCCCCTGCCCAGCCCGCTTTCCTTTTTTGAGTTTTGTCAAGAGACACTCGCCTTTTTAAAATAACACAATGTAGATCATTATAAAATGAAGCATTCAAGTTTTGATGATCTGTTTCCTCTTAATTGACAACTGTGAAAAACTGTAGTAGTGCAGCTGTCAGACTCCTTCCTACTTGGCAGTTACCTTCTAGAAAAAGAAATCATTCCATGATTTCCTCCATACTAACTAAGTACTTTTCAGGGAACACAAATGGAGAAAAGGATACAGTCATGACTTCTTTCAACTTTATGTAAATAACTTTTAATCAAGGGAAAAAATAGATGAAAATAATTCATGAAGTTGAATTTCAATTGATGCTTCTTAAATACTGCAGGTGGAGCAGTTCTGCTGGAAAGTTCTATTTCTTATTGTGAGCAGCAATAAGTAATTGATTATTATTTTAATTAAATAATGTCAATACATGTATTAGAAAAATTAAAAGCTGAATGACTCCTGAAAACTAAAAATATTCATGTTTGTATGCATCCGCATTCAGTTTAATTGGTATATATAACTTTCCTGCATTTAATTCTAATTAAATGAAGTAACACCCACATGCTTTCTTTAAAAATCAAATAGCATAATGCAATTCTGTTACTGTTTAGTGAAGAATACTGAAGACCAAAAGCAACCTTTGAATGAATAGGGGATCTACAAGGAACTAGTAAGAGAAGAATGTATCAGGTAGTGTTTGAATGAAGGTTCATATTTTGAGTTCATGAAAGAATATAAGGGGTTCCAGATGTAAAAGCATCCAGTTTACATTATCTATTATCTATTTGCCCTCTCAGTTTTTGTGATTTTTTTTTTTTAGATTTATGTTGTTTCCAAAAAGAATAGTCCTAAAAGCAAGCTTTTCAGATGTGATCTGAGTATAGAGAGACTGAAGAACACAGAAGGAAATCTGACTAAAATGAATTTAATGCCCGTTCTACACCCCACTAATGTCTTTGAACAGTCAAATTTACAGACCACAGAAGACATGCCTATGAAACCGTAAAATTCAAGTGATGATTATTTTAGTGATAAAGTAGAAAAGATTAAAAACCACCACGATTCTTAAGAAAATCGGAGCAGAAAATCATCACAGCAACCAATATGAGTAACGACTGCTAAATCTAAGAAAGAGGAAAAAAACCTGAAAATGTTTCTTTAAATGGAATAGGATATCTTTATGAAGTGTCTTTGCATAAGCAACTGAAAAAAGAGTAAATACACACATTATCTGGCAGAAAGATGTCTGCATTTGTTCTACTATTACTAGTTGAATCTCTTAGATATTTTCTGGAAATCCTATAATGGAACAAAGAATATGAAATCTGAAATACATATTCTAGTTCATGGAGCTTAATTAAAAATAAATCCTGGATGATAGGTAAAAGTCTCAAAATAATAGGAGAGTTAAATTTCCTAATGTCATTATGCCATAAAATGGGTCAGAAAAGAATTATGATCCAGGATGAACAGCGCAGAATCACCTTCATTCAATAAAAGGTGTCTCTGCTTGAAAACAAGGGAAATGTTAGGGGGGAAGACTCAGGGAGGGTACTTCCTTCTCTTCCAGATTGGAGGAAACCTGTATGTTATGTATCATGGATGTCTGAACAATGAAATTTAAACAAGGGAAATGCAATGCACCAAATTTTATTTCCAGTTAAATAAGTTGGATATAGAATGTGGTAATGGTAATATAAACCAGACAAATTCTATTTGATTTTTATATACACGTGATGGCCAAGTTTTTTCACATTTTCATGAGCTGCACTATTCTAAGCACACTATCAGTTTAGTGGGTATACAGGTACAATTCAGTCTGGCAACTTGTCAATCCTTGAGATACATTCCATCACATTTAAATAATGGCTAAAAGTGTAAAAGATAATTAAGTGCCTACAAGTTATGTGAAGACTAGCAGATATTGAGAGTAATTCAGATGAGTTGACTGAGGAAAAGGAAATATAATTCATTAATTATAAAATATGACTGAGCTGACCAGTCATTAGGGCCACACAGAAAGTGCTCTTGCCTACTTCATGAGACCATCAAAGAGAACATAAGATCAACCAGGGTTAATTTGGTGGCAAATAAGGGAGAGCAGACATGAACTCAAAGGTAAAGTGAATGAATTAATTTCCACTATTTACATAGCAGAGTCTTCTGTGAAAGAATACAACCTGCTCTCTGAGAGCAAATAATTTTTGTATCTCTGAGTTTACACTGAAAAGCAATTTTACCTTCTATGCTGTGAACCTGAAAGTAGGATAGGGGATCTAGACCATCATACCTCATTTGGAGACATTATGGATCCTGATATCTGCAGCTAGAGAGAGAAGCAGCCTAGATACTTCATTACCAGGCTCCAGAGTATTGCCATGTGTTGTCTTCTCCCTTCTCCATAGGTGGTAAATTCAGTTATCATGTGGGTCAGATAACCGTGGCGATTTTATGTCTCTTTTACATTGCAAAAAAACCAAGGAGATGCCAAAAAAGAATGGGGAAAGTAGCGCAGACATTAATGAAAGCAGATTTCTGAACATTTCCCATTGTTTCTTATAGTTTAGGATTGACTCAAAGACCACAGAAAACAACTGGAAAAGTCTCTTTGAACTTTACTGTAGTTTGGAGCAGCCCCACACACTTCTTCATATTAGATAATACATCTCTTGTTCTTGGATCATTGCAGGAGAACATTTTCTCTTTTCCCTCATAAAAGCATCCATCACCATGGAATACTTCCTGATCAGTGTAATTTTCATCTCAGAGTATTCTTGTAATTTGCTACAGTTAGAATAAGTGGTTTATTGGAAATCTGTGATTTGATAAAAGCATTTATTTATAAATTGAAAGTCCATGTGCTTCGTATAAACTATATATGAATATGTTGGTTGATGAACTGTTGTATATGAAGGGAGTCACCTATGCAGCATGGGTTAAAGGGAAGAAATCAAATTCCCTAAGATTATTATAAATTATTATAGATTATTATAGATTTATATTTTATTTATGGTCATTCTGAGACCACCACCTCAAATGCTATAGCAAAGCCACCTTAATTATTGTCTTTCCATGTCAGTCTCACAATGTGTTAATTGTCCATTCAGTAATACTGTCTTTTAAAGAAGAATGTTTTCATATTCATTTTACGTACAAGATTAAACATGTTTTTAATTTTTAATTGAGGGTTTGTTGGGGTTTTCTGGTTTTGTTTGGTAGGTTGGTTTTGGTTTTGGTTTTTGTTTGTTTGTTTGTCTTTTTTTCTTTTTTGCCTACAGATTTTTTACTGGAAGACTTTAGTGCATTGTGCAGAATCATTATAGGAGAGTGCGATCAAAATGTCGAAGTCACTATACTCTTCAATAGTAACTACAATGAATAATTTGTTGGACTGATAAACAGACGTATACATTTGCATCCTCAAAGTCATCCACAGCAGTATTTTCTGCTTAATAGGTTCTGCCAGTAATTCCTTCTGGGAGCTGATACCATATGGCTTAAGTACTCAATGTTTCGACAGCTACTGGACAAATTTAAAAAATCTCCTAGGTATTAACTAACATGAAGAAACTACATGAAAATAAAACCTGAATGTGAGCACACCAATGTAAATTTTAAATAAATGGAGAAGCTAAAAACCAACTGCCATACACAAAAGAACTGAACATTTCTTTTTGTTGTTCTGGGGAAAAGGAAACCAAAATTAAAAAAACAAACAAACCAAAACAAGTCAAACCCACAAACCTCTCAAAACTTTTAATAAAAAAAAAAAAAAAGAAGAATTAAAAAAGGTTCACAATAAAATGGTAAAAGTAAGTAATTGGAAGAGAGACAGTTCATATGACTATGAAAGATGCAAGTATTGTAATTTCCAGGTTTAATTGTCTCTCCTATTTCTCTCTCCCCTGGAACATTTTGCTTAACCTGACAGCTTTCCTGAAAATATTTTAATTGAAACAGAGAATCATGGAATCATAGAATCATAGAATCAGCTGTGTTGGAAAAGACCTCTGAAATCATCAAGTCCAACCCTTGATCAAACACCACCACAATTACTAGACCATGGCGCTGAGTGCCACATCCAGTCTCATCTTAAAAACCTCAAGGGACGGTGAATCCACCACCTCCCTGGGCAGCCCATTCCAATGTTTGATTACTCTCTCTGTAAAAAATTTCTTCCTAATATCTAACCTAAACCTCCCCTGGCACAGCTTAAGACCATGCCCTCTTGTCCTATTACTGGTTGCCTGGGACAAGAGACCAACACCCACCTGGTAGTTGTAGAGAGTGATGAGGTCTCTTCTGAGCCCCCTCTTCTCCAGGCTAAACAGTCCCAGCTCCCTCAGCCTCTCCTCATAGGACTTGTGCCCCAGTCCCTTCATCAGCCTTGTTGTTCTTCTCTGGACCTGCTCCAACACCTCAATACCCTTCCTGAACTGAGGGGCCCAGAGCTGGACACAGTACTTCAGGTGTGGTCTCACCAGTGCTGACTACAGAGGAAGAATCCCTTCTGTTGGCCACACTGTTCCTGATCCAGGCCAGGATGCCATTGGCCTTCTTGGCCACCTGGGCACACTGCTGGCTCACGTTCAGCTTCCTGTCAGTCCAAACTCCCAGGTCTCTTTCTGCCTGGCTGCTCTCCAGCCACTCTGTCCCCAGTCTGTAGTGCTGCATGGGGTTGTTGTGGCCAAAGTGCAGGACTCAGCACTTGGTCTTGTTGAACCTCATCCGGTTGGAATCAGCCCAACTCTCCAGTCTGTTCAGGTCTCTCTGCAGAGCCCTCCCGCCCTTCCTAAATCTGTGCTAGCTGGGTCTGATCATTTGTCCGTTCTGTAGGTGCTGTGTGATTGCACCTAGGATAATGTGCTCCATAACCTTGCCCATTTATGAGGTCAGGCTGATGGGTCTGTAGTTTCCCGAGTCCTCCTTGCAGACCTTTTTGTGGATGGGCATGACATTCTCCAACTTCCAATTATCTGGGACCTCCCCAGTGAGCCAAGACTGTTGGTAGATGATGGAAAGCGGCTTGGTGAGCTCTTCCGCCAGCTCCCTCATCACACTAGGATGGATCCCATCTGGTCCCATAGACATTTGAGGACCAGCCATATAAGTGGCTCAGTGGGTCACTAACTCTTTCCTCCTGGATTACAGGGAGGCTATTTGGCTTCCTATCTCTGGAGGCCAGTTGTCCTGAGGACAAATTCAAGATAAATTCTAATGTTAGGAAACTTTATAAATGTAGTATTTAAAATAACAAATGCACTTCACTTTTTTAAATTGAAAGACAAAGAAAAATGAAAATAAGTGTATTTGAAAGAATATGAAAGAGGATGCACACAGAACTTGATCCTACTTTCATTATCTATAAGGATCATGAACAACATAGCTGAAATCAATTGAATTATATCAGACTTTCCAGTCTCCAGATATCAGATATTTTGCAGAATCACAGAATAACAGAATATGCTGAGTTGGAAGGGACCTAAAAGGATCATTGAGTCCAACCCTGAGCCCTGCACAGGACCAACCCCAACAGTCACACCATGTGCCTGAGAGTATTGTCCAAATTCTTCTTGAACTCTGACAGGTTTGGTGCTGTGACCACTTCCTTGGGGAGCCTGTTCCAGTGCCCAACCACCCTCTGGGTGAGGAAACCTTTTTCTAATATCCAACCTAAGCCTCCCCTGACTCAACTTCAGGCCATTCCCTCTTAAACTTGATTCAGTATGGAACTCAAAATATTTGACCAGAAATACATGGTCAAGTACATCTCTATGAAATATTCATAGTTTCATACAGTATTACTGTTCTTCAAGGACTGATTGTTATATGTTTCAAAAAAATTTATAAACTTCCATAAAAAAAAGAGTTTCAATTTATGTGCAGAAAATAGAAATACCGCAGTTACATCTGAGCCTGGAGCCTATTTAGCCTAAAGACAAAAAGTCACTTGCTTCAGAAGAAAAAAAAAAGCAAAACCAAAACCAACACAACTACCAACCAACCAAAGAAAAACAAACAAAACCCATTTTAAAATACCTTAATATTAAAATGTACTGTAATATTTAAAGGTTTGTTGGAGGGCAACTTGTAGGGTTTTTTTAGGGAAGCCAACATTGACGTTGATTGTTTTCTGGGGGAGGGTGATAGTGGTATTACTTTTCAAAAAATATCTGACCTTTTAGGTCTAATATAATTCTGAGCAGTGTTTGTATTAGAGATTTCTTTTTGCTTATACAGTATGCAATTGATAAATATCCAATTTAATATAAACCTTTAACATAAATCAAACCTACTCAACTCTATTTTTGTTAGTTTTTTTTTCCTGTTCTCTCATTTTTGTCATCTCTGCTAGAATCTCAGACTGCACAACAGACAAGCAGATATGATGACAGCAAGGACAGGGCAATTAGCAAGCTCTCTCTTTCTGAAGTCAGGCTTAAACGATTTTATTTTTTTTAATAAATCTATGCAGTGGAGAAGACTGAAAGAGGGTGATTATGTCATCCTTTCTTTAAGTCTGAGCCCAGAGAACAAATTGAGAAATAAATAAATTGGAAATGCGAGCAGAAGAAAAACATACTCTAAGTATAAATGGTCATTCACTGAAACAGAAGAAAAGCAGATAAAACCAGAAAAATATCTAAACCCCATAACTTGTTCAAGAATCTATGAAAATGGTGAAGATTTATAGGTCAAGACTTGTCTTAGTATCATGACATTTTATAACATACTTGCATAAAGTTTACAGAGATTACTGAGAGTCAGAGGCAAAAGCAGATGACAGCAGACTCCAGTTAAACAGGATTACACATATGTTTTCCTGTTCCTTCATCCTCTTCATTCTGTGCAACAGGGAGAAAAAAAACTTATTAGGAAAACATGTACTGTGTTTTGCTACGGTGTAAACCAATATACATATATACCAATGCAACATATATTTGCAAATATATGCAACATGTATTTCTAAAGCTAACATCTTTATGGAATAAGACTTAGTGAATTTTCAGTGTTTTAGAAACATTTCTGTACAATGCCTACAAAATCTTTGCCATAATAATATAAATGAAAATGTATGAAATTGCAATTTAATTTGCCAAATGTAACAAAAATAGCTCAAAAACTTATCAAGGTGACAGTAAGCCAGAGTTTTTTTCTTTTGCTAATAGAGAATCTATTTTCTGTAACTCCATAAGATTTTGTGCAGGCTATTCACTGCTGAATTCTTTGTAATACATAATGTGTTTTGATTTGCTGACTCTGTTGACTGTTCCCAAAGCATAATTAGAGATTTTCTTCTGCTGACTCAGTAGAAAAAAGTAGTATCTGGAATCACATATTGCTGTAAAGAGAAAGTCTAATTGGTACTCATGCAGAGACCAGCTACAAGACTGATGAAGTTTATGGTTAGTAAGTGCTGGAGGTTTTCTGATGTCATCTTTGTATGATGAGCTTACCAAATCAAAGAGGCATCAAAGAGATATTGAGGAAAATCTTATTCTTTTTCTATTCCGCTTCATCCTACCAAGAAGATCTTACTGAAATGATCATAAATGTACAGTAGTCACAGACTTATCAGTGTGAATCTGAAGAATTCCAAAGTGAGGATCTATTAACAGCAGTAAATTACAGCTATGAAATACAGTGACTTTTTTAAACTATGGTGGTTAGTAGAATTTCAATATACTAAGCAACAAAAGAGTAAATACACGTGTAAGGTTCCACTGAAATTAAGCAAAAGTTTGTACATTTGGTCATGAAAAAATGCTAATGTACAAGAATGTACATCTAAATGAATACATGTAATGCTGTTCATACAAAATTAATCTTTTAATTTGGAACAAGTTGAGCAGATGGGGTTCCTCATTTCATTAAATATATTAAAGTATCAAATCCTTCTAAAGAAGCAGCCTTAATGAAAAGATTCCATTTTAGTTTATTTCTTGAACTATGCACAACAGAGAGCAGTCATCAAAATTCTCATGATTATATATCTATAAATTTTTAATTCTAAGTTCAGATTTTGGAGAAAATAACTCCTGAACTATCTAGATCTTAGATAAACATACACTCAAAGAGCATTTTCAAGGACAGGATAGGGTTGAAAATTGTTTCTTCCCTAAGATAAATCATCCTAAACTTGGCTCTAAGTGCATACCGGAGAGTGTTGTTAGTCACTGAATTGTACCAGAAGGTTGGTTCCTGTTCACCACTTAAAATAAAGTACTGATTTTGCCATTCCAAAAATGCGGTTTTGGGAGGGAACAGGAGTGAAGCGGCAGGCAGAGCAGGCAAAGGAACATCCAGTCAGAGAGATGGATTGAGCAATCTGATGTTAATGGGTCCATGCTCATTCCCAGCCTGGTGGCATCAGCAGCTGCCCATTGCGCCATAACATCCAGTGTAGATGCTTTCTGACACACTGGGACCAAGGTTTGAGCGTGAATCAACAAGCAACAATCCCAGGAACAGCAACCAGCAGGAGTTTCTTTCTTCTATGCCACCTGCTCCTCTGCCTGCTCACTGAGGAGGCAAAACACAAGACAGACTTCAGCTTTCCCCCAAGCCAAAGTCTAGCTGAGTTGCAGCCCAGCATAGCTCTAGTGCTGCTGCCACCTCTAAACTGGAGACATCACCAGGCTAGTTGAACATACAGGAGGAGGGTGAGGAAGAGGAAGAGAATACCTTGGAAATGAGAGAGACTGAATGTAAAATTGAAAATTCTCTAATCTGAAGGTATCTTCTCCTTTGGCATTAAGAATTAAGGTCTATCTCTGTTCTCACTTGTCCTACAGACCTACCACAGCCACATTACCCAAGAATTTGGGTGACCTTTGAGGGAAAGCACTATGTCTACTAGAACACCCAGACAATTCAGGCGAAGTTGCACTATTGTAATGCGTGCAGTTGCTACAGACCAAGCAAGATTTTCCATACAGAAACCACAGGAGCCACTTTCCAAGGGCCTTTCTTAACACAGCCAGAACACTGTGAAAGAAACAGCCTGCTCCTGACCATTCTACAGTTAGTCATGGCTGATTTAAAGCAGAAGGATAAAGTGGGAGGGGTTGTTTTACTGGATTCAATTGCCAGATACAGCCTCTTTTGTCAGCTGTTCTCAGGACATGTATCACTGAGATTAAACCGGGGATACTGACCAAATTGTGACATCCGTATTTTTTTGTCAATTGTGTTATCACCAGTACAAACCATGAGTGAACCTGTTTATGTGCAAAGTGCATGAGAACAGTCAACACAGTTGATGTATAATTTATTTTCTCAATTTTTTTTTTTCTGAAAATGATTTCTATAAATAGGTGACTGAGAGGGCTCGATGAACTTCAATTTTCATACAAGTCTTCAGTAATTTCAACTCAGGAATTCACTGATAGACAAAACTTTCAAGAGTCTTAGTCCTAGTTAAAAGCTACCAATATTCTTAATTACAGTAGTAAAATGGAACAATGAAGGTGAAGTCTTAAGCTTATGAGTACAAGACACTGATTTTCTGTGAATCAAATTACTATAATTTATTTAGACCACAAAAAAAGGTCATCCACATCATTCTTCATTTTTTTATAGACACTATTACTTTGTAAGCATAGGTCAAATGAATATTGACAGAATATAGTCTTCTAACTTGCAAAAAACTTAGTCTTAGAAAAAAGTCAAATGCTGTATTCGTGTGGACTTGTAGAAAAACATACCTGCTCATTTCTCAGAATTTAAAATGAATGCGATAAAAGTAAAGAAATTTGGACTGAATTTCATGGACTATTTCAATGTCAAACTTTTCTTATTCTGTTCTTACAATGACATCCTATTTTTAAAAAAACACATTAAATGCTATACAATTATTGCAGCAATTTCAAGATGAGAAAATTTTAGAGTGTTCCAAAATTTTAGAGTATTGAGATAATTTATATTCTTCCTTGCTGGCATATAAAAAACTTCATGTCATCATTGAGTAAATCTGAAATGTTTTTCTAATAGTCTTCATAGCTTTTTCTGACATTGACAAGAACCGTAATTTGGAAGAGTTGTCTGTTTACTTAATATGCCAAGTGTAAATTACTGATGATGTAAATTACTTTCATCACATTCATATAATACTATGACATTTTTTATTTAGACTTTTTTTTTATTTTCCTCTCTCTTTTCCATTTTATTTTTAACTTCTCTTAGGAGAAGGAGACTGAGAAAAAATGTTAAGGGGGTTTGAAAAATAGATCTTTTCTGCTGCACACAGGAGCAGTAGCTAACTTGCTTTGCCATTTTCAGCTTTCAGTTACACATGAGGAGGAGCTACCGTATACTTAGGTATGTTATGATGCATCTGCTTTCCGAGTCAAGATATATACTTAACAAAAATCTGTCAGAGATGCTATGGATACACAGGATCTTGTTCAAAGTAGACATGAAGATCTCTGGAAATCCATGCATTTCAATGAAATCTCTTTCTTATAGAAGTCCAGTCAAAATTGTTACACAATATTGGTTGGATCAAATTGACTGAATGTTGCACTTCCACAGACAAGCTTAATTTTTTCAGCTATTCATGCAATATCAGCCTGCAGAAAAGAATGATAAAGAAGCATGTATATGGATCCAACAACCATTCAGAAATTCGAGGTTTAACAAGCTCTAGCTAATCATTACACAGCTCCTTCAAAAGAAGTAATGAATGAAGACAGTTGAGGATAGACTTTTGTAACTTCCCATCATTAGCCAGATCCTTTCATTCCACAAAAATTCTTCTTCTCAGGTCATGGCTCTGTGCAGAGGTGTAAGACCAAGTCAACACTTGCTCATTGTGGAACAGGGAGGAGAAAATAGAGAAGTGGGTTCTCATCTACAAGTTACAGATCTTGAATGTTCGGTATAACTTCTGATTGAGATCTCAACTTTGAATTGGGTTTGAACACGGTAAGTGCACAGGTTCTTAATAACTTTACATAAGCCTTTGCCAGACAATCATAATGGAGAGTACACCTCATGATATTTATCAGTGGAGTGACGTGAATGGAAAGTAAACTATTTGCAGCATGCAATGCAGAGAAATAGCAGTGCCCTGAGCAATAATTCACAGTATGTTTGGCCAGTAGCTTACATGGTCAAACTGTGAACAAGACCTGTTATTCATCTGTCCTTCTGATGGTAAAAAAACCAAGCTGGCCCTGAAAGAAGCAGGAGGTCTCTGCTGTGCCCTGGAAATCAGAACTACTAGACCTAAAACAGTGTCTTTTGTTTTAGTCTTGACCAGTGTTCTCACAAGCACCCCCAAAAAATCCCACCCTCCACACTACTTGTACAGTATCTTTGCCTGAGATCTGGAAAAGTATACAGGTCCCTCAAGCATAGAGTCCCTCAGCTATATATTGATGTCATTGTTAACTAGATATTTATGTCATCGTTATCTTTTTATTATGGGTGCTGAATTATTCATTTTGATATTTGTGGACAGATACTTTTTGACATACTGATCATTTGTTTTATTTTAAATTTAAGTCTGTAAGACATTCCTGCGTATTCCACCTATTATTCCAAGGTGTACTTAAGCACTGATCTATCTAGAAAATATAACCTGCATCTGCTATTTCTTCCTGCATACAGACCATAGCTAATGAGCTAGAGCCTTAGGATACGGTTTCTTTAGAATAATCCTATCCTATAAGTGTTGGAAAATGCATGTTTCTTATTTTTCTTCTCAATGGATGAGAAAAGAACACAATAAAACATTCAGTTTCTGAGGTAGCTTTCAATTCTTAACTTCAAGAAAGTTAGAAGTAAATATTTGTTTATATAAAGATCAACTATAAAGGTTGATTGACTGAAAAATAATTCTAGTAATAATAAACTTGTATGGAAAGTAGGATAGACTGAAATAGAGGCCAATTTTCAGAGCCCCATTTATTAGCAAAAGAATCTAATTAAGGTCTCCTAATCCTGGCTAGGAAACACAACACTAAATAGAAACACTAAAAATAAACTTTTAATTTGGTTGTAGTGAAAACCCAATTTAGTTTACTAGTTATTGTTAACATGTAATAAATTGTCTTCTGAGGCAATCTCAATATATAAAGATCAGACAGTATTACACACCACTTCTCAATTTATATTGCTGTGTTTGAGCAAAATAATTTCTTTGCTGTATTCAGTAACAACAAAACAGAAAAATTCAATTTTCTTTCTGTATTTGTCTATGTCTTGCTTTCAACTGCTAATTATTTTTTGTTAACTCTTTATTTAATTTTTTTTAAGGACTGTTTTTTTTCATATTGTTCTATACATCTGATCTTTATTTCTTTATTCCATTCTGCCATACTTTAACTCTGCTATTTTGAAATCCTCTTATGCATAGTTTCATTTTTGTCTCCTATTTTTTCTTATTTTTTCTTAATTTTCCTTTTTTCTCATTTTACAAATTATAGAAACATTTCTCCTTCCTGTTTATCTACATTTATATATACATATATATATATATATGGATTTAAATTGCTTTAACTCAAAATTTCCTCTTCTCTCATAATTTCATCTTACTTCACCATCCCAGCACATCTCTCTTTTGCTTCTATCAAAATTATTTGAAGTAAATGAGTTAAGGGACTCATTATTGTAGACTCTTTTAGTTCATTCATTTATCTGACAGTTGCCTCAACTAAGCTTCAGCTAATAGATTTTCAAGTGTTTTGTTCACTCTGACATAGAATTTCCCAAGTGGCTGAATCTCTTTCATTCCCTTCAGTACAATGATCCACAGCATGATAAATGTCCATTATTTTCATGGTCGTCATTAATTTCTTTCAATCTTTTGGTGATGCCCCACTACAATAAAGGAAAACCTTTACAGAATTTTTCTGAGACATTTTCTCTTGAAAGGCTGACTTTGCTCATACTTGCTCTTTCATTTAGTGTGCCTTGGAGGAAAAAACTGATGTCCAAGCTCTTAGGAAGTTCAAACAAAGATTCACCTGACCATGCAAAATAACTTTCCTTGAACTTGACAATCTCTTCAAAGGGTGGAGCAGCCCAGTCAGAGGTATGCTTTTCACAGTGTCTTCCATCCCAAAAATAATCTATGGTCTCCCTGGTTTCGTCCCAATGTCCCAGCCTCACAAGTCCTATACACTGGTGCACTGATTTGCCTTGTAATCTTTGTACTTTGTCGCTTCCTCACCACATAACTCAAAATCTTGACATTGCCAATTCCTGCACCCTTCCACAACTTTCTTCTGCTTCAATAAGATTCCATGTATTAGGAGAGAAAGTAGTTTATTAATATGCCTAAAATTGGTGAGATGGAGACAACAGAGACAACTCTTTGACAGTGATCTATAAAGTATATTAATATGGTACTACTTTAAGTGCTGGAGAAGCAGACAGTAGTCAAGTGTAAAAGTGTATCTATTCATGAAAATGGTGTCTGTACTTACCTAAAGGGCAGCAAACGGCACACAGTAAGGAAAAACAGTCTTCTGCAGCTATGTGTCAAAAACCTCTAATAGCTTAGGCTCTGAGCCAGAAATGTTCACAAGTGATATGGATGGTGAAGGAAATTAACAGCTAGCCCTGACATGTTCCTACCTCACATGTCCTGTTCATGGAGACTTCCATAGCCTAAGTCACACAAGACTAGGGCACAGACAACGTTCATGATGTCTCTCATAGCCAAATTTCTATAAGTTCCAGGCATTTTGAAACTGACAGTAATAACATTTGACAAAGTCTTTTGAAAAGAATGGGAATGGAGATGTGCAAGAAACTCACCACATTACATTTTTATCACATCTCTTCTTGAAACTGCCAACAAAGATCTGACGAAATTAACACTGACTCCTAGAGATTACTCCATTAAAAACAACATTAAAATAAAAAATATTCCAGTGATGAAATACTCTCCCAAAATGAACAAATTCTTTTTAAATAAAAGCTGATGATGATCTTTTCTGTTCTCTGCTACTGAAATATTCACCAAAATTACTTCTGATGACTCAGGAGTATATTATTGGGGTTCAGAACAAAAGCTTTTACTCTTTTCTAATAGACATGTGACTATCCATCACACACATTCGTCTATAAAATGTGCATATGGAGAAGAGCAACCTGACCTTCTTCATAACATAGAGTTACAAACCAAATTTTAAAACCCACCACTTTTTCTCACTCTGCTAAAATCCTACCCTCCTCCTTTAATCTCACAGATCCATTTTGCTGTTTTCTAACTGCTGACCATTGCTATGGCAAGCAGACACTCACATAACACTGTTGATCCAAGTTACCCCGTAAGATATCTTGGATTTTTTCAAGTCTGCATTCTTATTTTCACTTTAAGTATGACTTTCAGGTATTGCCAATCATTCACATAATTTCCTGGATTTGCTTGAGTCACCTCACAATACAATCACAGCTCTCACAAAATCCTTCAACTCATCTTTTATCATCTTTCAGAATATTTTTCCAGGCCATGCTGACACAAGTGGAGTGCATGAGGATAATTCTGTAAGACAAGACCTATGCAGAAATTCTGAGCCTCTGATTTTCTGGTTGTTGAGACATCTGATAATGAACAATTTAGAATAATCAAAAGTGAAAACAGGACTATAACTATTACAAGCGACAAAATATATCACTGTCCCCATATTTTCCCATAAGGTAGAATACATTGTTTTTGTAATGAAATCAGGGTCTGGAGAAGGACCTGAACAGGAGAGTAAAAATGGAATAAGTGTTGTCCTTAAACTAAGGAGTTCTGTACGTGTTTGATGGGACTGAATTTTCGCATTTTTCCTATTTTATTGTAAGCTTATAAGAAAGAAATAAAACAGAAGGCAATTGCCTTGCTTCACTGATCAGGAATTGTCTGAAGGATACAAAGACACTTTCATTGTAATTCTGACTTTGTTTGGATGGGCTGTGGGTATCAGCCATGGGCTATAGAGATGGGATTGTATTCTCAGCTCTGTGTAATACCCACCAGCAGCAGACAAACCTACTCTGACATGTTAGTTTTGACTAATTCTAATAGATTTTAATTTATTAATCAGCTTATGATGCAGGGTTTTTTTCACACTCTTTCTACTTCACCAAAGGTACATCTTCTAGCACTACTACCAGGATCTCTTCCTTCATATTGCTTTGTTAACTTCAAAGGAATGAAAAAAATTATGTTTCAAGACAAGTTCTACCCATGTGGGAAACTACTTATTTTTAAGACATTGGTCTTCCTTCATGATCTTTTGAATCTTATACAGTGGAAGAAATAGAATTTGTCTGAGCTATGGTATACTTTCTAATACTTACTACATATATTTCTCTCATAACTCTATTTATTCTTCCTAACTTTATTCTTTAATCTTCCACTCCATATCAGATGCACTATACCTCCCACACTCAAGTGCCTCTGCTGATAGTTTATTTTTCAATTTCTTTAAACTCATCTTGACATTTATTCAACCCACTTACACTTATTATTTGATGGCACACATGTTTTTCTAACTGAACATTAACTGGAAGGTTTTAATTTCTTTTCTGGCATGAATATATATAATTTATTTTAACTCATCAACTAGTCCCTGCATTCTTTACTAATTCAGTCTGTTTAAACAGTGTGTAGGGGGAACTAAATAAATGCTGAAAGTTTGGGATGAAATCAGATATGATAAATGAAGGAAGAGAAAGTACAATATTACACTTTGTGCAAATCAGATCAAAGTCAAATATTATTTATTGTCTAATTTCCCCTTGTACACATTGTGCCAAGAAGGAACAGTGTGCTGTGTCAATAAATGTACAGACTAATTTATGCCTGAAACTAGATGTGACCCTGTTTATTTTAAGATAGCTTAACTGTTCTCCTTTGCTTAATGATAGCTAATCTCTAGAGGCTCAGCTTCATCCAATCTGTCTGAGCCTGATGAATGACCCCTTAACTTTCCTGTTGTATTTTCTGAGAAGCCTCTTCATTTTTTATTTAAGAAAAACATATGGAAAAGGATTTTCATTGCAGAATTTTTGATATAGGTAGAATCCCCACACACATCCCTCCCAAAAAGAGCTGTTTATGGCACAAGACATTATCTTTCAACGTCAGTTCTTGGACTAGAAAGCGTGCAGTACCCCTTGAGTATTTTGTGTATATATATTAAAATATATAAAAATATTTGAATGAGGCAGTTTTCACTCGCATGAAATCACCATGCAGTGAAAGCACCACCAACATGCATAATTTTCAGATTTACTTAAAATTTTCACAAATTGATGTTCTAGAGCAAATGGTTCAAACAAATATTTTATGAACCAACAACTACTATTGGCTCTGGCAATAACAGCAGTCTAACAAGCACAGATTCACAGTTCACCTTGGAAATGAGAGAGACTAAATGTAAAATTGAAAATTCTTTACTCTAAACCCAGGATGGTTTTCTGAATCAGTAACAATCCATTGGTTATCCTAGGCTATTGATTATTGATAAAATTATGAACTTTTGAAGAAACAGAAAAAAATCTGTGTTGAGAAAAAAAAATTTTGAAGTTTCCCAGTTTTAAAACCTTCTATTAATCTGATCGCTGCAGAAAAATACAGAGATAATACATCACCTTGCTAGAGTGATGTTTTGCAGGGACAGTTATATATCAAATTTTCCTCAGACTGTAAAGCACTCAGATCTGTAGGAGGATTCTATCTGCACTAAGCAGTCTGCCACATGTCATGAAGCTCACAAGATGTGTCAAGAGTGTAGGATGGCTGTGGAAGAGATGTGCTACAATATGCTATGCTCTAGCTTCAAGTAGACTTATTCTGGACTCATTAGTGCTGTGAAACACTGCTGTGTGCATACCATCTCATTTAAAATCAACCTTTTTAACTTTGTTACCTTGTGAGGTAACATCACAAGGACACACACGCAAACAAGCTGTGAGTCAAAGAGTACCCCCTACACAGTGCTAACATGTTTTTCTAAACGATAAATCTTTGATTTTTTTTTTTCCCAAAAGAATTTTTAATTCTAAACTGTGAAAGACAGACATTTTCTGGAAATATTTCAATACCTTCACCAACAAAAAGGATAATCGAGACTTCAGTTTCTTCTGTTTCTCTGTACTAACACCTTACATTTTATGACTACAGTATGTGAAATCACTGCTTCATGCCAGCCTAAAAGCAAAGGTTCAAAGGAACTTTCCTATATCCTAAACTTCACTGGCTTTCTGAAAGCTACTTAAAGTTGATGTACTTTGGATGTTGGTTGAAGTGTTTGCTGTGAAGCATAAGCACACCTTACAGTCCTATCTTATAACTCTTCAAATATCTTTGAAGGTCTCATGAGAGGTCTCTAGATTGATTGACCCAATCTATCCTGAATGAAAGGACTCCTATCTGCTGTTGCCTGAGTACATACAAGAAAAAAACTTGGTACTATAGTCTTTTCTTTAAAGAATACTTTTCCCACTCTTTCACTAGCTATAGATGAAATGTTGCACACTAGGTGTGGGGCCATATTTCTGCACTAAGGTAGGTACTTTTCAAACACTCAAGGCAAGCTCACAGATTTAGAGAAGTCTATTTGGATGACAGGAGATCTGAGACACTTTACTGTCTGTAGAATGTGTCTATGACAGGTAGAGACTGAGACAACCTAAAGAACTAATTTTTAACTTACTTAAATTGTATTGAAAGGTCATTTAAAAAAATAATCTGTCTGCATTTTATGGGCACTTTAAGTAGAGAAAAAACGATATGTTTGATAAAAAATAAGACCAGTAATTCAGCATATGCCAAAGTAAAGCAGAATACAAACCAAAATAAATAAAACTTAAAAGACAGAAAACCAAGCCAAACCAACCAACCAAACCCTTAAAGAATGCTTTGGCATGGATCACTATTGGCAAAAAAACCCCAAAACTGAAAAACAAGGAACCTCACCCTTCATACCTTATTATTCACTCAAAGGCATCCAAGGAAGTCAATACTACTGCACATGCCAGGCAGAAGAGGAATACAATAAAACAGTAGAAAACAAAATTTATCCGAGAGAAAGGCAAAATTTTTACAGGTAATAGAGATTCATGCTGGTTACAGAACCATCAGCCATTTTGGAAGAAGCACTCTCTTTTGCCAGGTAGAATTACACAATTTTTTATCAGTTAATTTAAACACCAATGCCTGAAAAACATAAAAATAAAAGAGAATTATGAGAGTCTGTTCTGTAATATTGAGTTGACATCCTAAGAATATGTATGTAGTCAACTTATTCAGGTAAAAAATTACCAAGGGAAATGCTAATAAATAGTGAAAAATATAGATATTATTAAAATAGATGTTCTGTAGTGTGTTAGTCTCTCTGTTAGCCCCTCTCTGTTAGCCCCTCTCAGCAGAAGATGGGCCTAGAGGGGAAACCTCTACATATCAGCAGAGAGGGGTCACTTAAATGAAAGTAATGACTACAACATTTGTTTGTTTTCCCTGAAACTGCTAATTTCCAAAGATGTAAAATAGTCTTGTCAACATCTGTCTTTTATTTTGAGACTTCCTAGAGAGGTGAAGAGCAGACAACTGCTTTTTAATATGAACACCAAGCTGATAACAATTGAACCTTATACGTCTGCAAAAAAAAGCAGAGAGGGAAAATGTCTTCTGTTAAAAGCAAGTTAAATCTTACTTAAAAAACAATAAACTGGTAAGTCATTAGATAATAAGGATAAATTTATAAGATCCAATATAAGGATCACTTATTGAACAAACACCACAACTATATAACTTTGCCAGAGTCTACCTCTGTTCTGTGAACATGGTTAATTATGTCAGATCAGCAGCCACTTGAAGACTATAAAGGCATAATAAAGGAAATGTAAAAATGAAGGTTTTTGAATAATTTAATGGAGAACTACTTCTCAAAAAAAATTTCACTTCATGTTGTTATTATCATTTACCAGCAGATCATTCAAGATTTGATTATGCCAGTAGCACATCAGGAAATTCTAATTGGTATCTACCTTCATAACTTTGTGAATGGTACCCTAATATGTAGTAACTTCTGACACAGAGGTTGATTATTTCTTAAATGGAGGTTAAATACTTCTTCACTTTTTCCACAACCTCGTGAGCAAAATATGATGTCTTAATGAACACAGATAGCAGTGTTCATGTGGTCCGAAGACAACAGCCCTTTACTTTCAGTTTGTAAGTGCTGAGCTGAAGAGGTAATGGAGCATTGCAAAGAAAGGAAGACACCAAGTCATTCTGGCTGGCGTCTGGATGTGGAGGAGCAATGCCCTATCCTACATGGGACAGATGGCCACTTCCTCTGTGTCTCCAGCTGTCCTCAGGTTCTGCAAGAATCAGGTATGGTCAACTCTGGCGTATTTATCAAGGCAGAGTCATGAAATTGTGATTTCATAGCAGGATACTGAAATTTTTATAAGGCTCAATAAGTATAATCTGAAAAAAAAAAATAGGACAGGTCAGGGACATTTTTCTTAGTGCCAGTTGTTCCCAGAGGCTACATTTTTCAGAAAGGATATGGTGACTTATCTCCAGAGTTGACGAGGCCAGATAACTTGTCAGTTTTTAGCAGCAGGAGGATTAATGGACATCCACCAAAAATATCATGTTCAATACATGGGTTATTCAGGGATGAGGATGATTTAATTTGGAAGGAAATTGTTAGGGTATCTGAAAAGTTAATTTGAAATGGGAGCAGGTACCAGGCACTAGATCTTATCTGAAGGCTTATTTGAAGTAAGAGTCCAAAACATTTGTCAGTTCTACAGATACCCTCATTCATGATTAATCAGAGTAAGGAATCAAGGGATACCCCAAAGCTGAGAAATGAGTGTAATTATTCTGTTTGGAGTAACAAGAGTGCATTCAGCTTCCTATGTCTTTTATTGCTTCTGTAAAAGGGGCAGGCAGTTGGGTATGAGTAAAAAAAACATGAATAGGAAACAGGAATAAGGGAGAAAGGACAATTGATGATATACCTCTAGTATGTAAAAACAATTAAGGAAGGTGTTTTGATATGCACTGTAAAATTTATTACCAGAGAGTTCCCACAAGAACTAAGCTAATAAATTCATGCCCTAATTAAGCCACAGCCCTTTTATCTTGTTTTAAATTCTAGACACAGAGAGAAATCTCTTGTGGATGATAGCAAACATGATATTTGCATCCCATAGTTTGTAGGTCCTTGTCCTTCTGGTGCTATGGTTTTGTCAATATGTCCAAACGTTCATTTATGAACATTATTTCCTCATATGTAATGCTACATTACCATAAAATTCAGCTGGTGATAGTGATTCAGCAGTTTTGATAGAACTAAATTGTAGCTTCTGTTTCTGTTTCTGTTTCTGTTTCTGTTTCTCTTTCTCTTTCTCTTTCTCTTTCTCTTTCTCTTTCTCTTTCTTTCTTCTTTTTCTCTTTCTATTTTTTATTTGTATTTTTATTTTATATTTTTTTTATTTTTCTCCTCTTTTAAATTTTCTTTTCTGAGTCAGATCGTCCACCAAATACTTTAAAATCACCTTACCACTTCTAACCTATGCTTTTCTATACTACTGTACCCTATTCTTGTCTCCTCTTTCTTACTCACACTGAATGAATTTTTTATTATTATACTATTTCACTTATTTGTTAGTTTACCTCCAAATGCATCGTCTTCATCCCTTCTCTTTCCTGTGTAGAGCACATTGTGTAATCTTTTGAGGATTTTTTGTCGTGTTCCAGGTTTCCTCTAGCCAATGTCCTTTCTTCACAACTGAGTTCAAATGCAGATTTAGTCCTGTAGTTAGTACTTAACAAAGTGTAAAAAGACTGATTTCTCTGACTATCATCATAGCTAGACTTCGTGAACGAAGATTTGGGAAGGCTCTATCCACATTTGTTACAGGCACACTGGTGGTTTATGAGGCCAATACGTGACAGACATATCCGATTGCAAAAGGCACAGCAGAAAGACTCCTTAGACGGTTCTTTCTGCATCGCCTTTTCTCCTCGAGAGTGATCCTGCGTGCGTTCTCGAAGGAGACAGCTGCGTTATAGATGGCGTGTCTCCAGGCCTCCCGATTTGAGGCCAGAGTAGACCAGTTATGGTGATCAATATGACCAAGGCTGAGATGTTGTTTCAGGGAGTCCTTGAATCTTTTCTTCGGGGCTCCTCTCATGCAGGAGCCAGTGGCAAGTTCACCATAAAGCAAGATCTTAGGGAGGCGGTGGTCCTTCATCCTGGAGACGTGCCCTGCCCAGCACAGCTGTGTTCTCAGCAACATGACCTCTATACTTGTGACTGCTGCTTGCTCTAGAACAGATTTATTGGTCACATAATCTGACCAGCGGATGTTAAGGATTGTACGGAGGCAGCGCTGATGGAAGCGTTCTAGGAGACGCAGGTGGTGGCGGTAGATGACCCACGATTTGGAACCATATAAGAGAGTAGACAGCACAATGGCTTTGTAAACACTGATCTTGGTACTTTTCTTCAAGTGTTTATTACACCATACTCTTTTGTGGAGTTTTCGAAAAAATCTCTGACTATAAAACATATACAAAAATCAAAAATACTTTTACTATTGTATTCAACGCAATCTCTCAACTATGCACAGAGATACAGATATGGCTCATCACAATGTTGCTTTTGTTTATTAAGTTTTCTCATAGTATTTCCCCAAATCCTTTTAATCAATTGTGATGCAGTTAAACCATTCTTGACTCTCTGACTCCTCCCGCTATTTGGATTTGTTGTCTCCCATAAGTGCATTCCACTTTAATTTGCCCTGAATTTACAGAGTGATGACTTTTTATATGAACTGCTTAGTTCATTGATGAAGGGAAGAAATAGTATGAACTCATTATAAATTCTTAGGGCTTAGCCTATTTCTGAAAACTGTCCTGTGTGGGATCTGCGTTCATATTGGTATCAAGTAACTCTTGACTGCCTGTTACCTGCATTACAGGAGCACCTGAAAGATCCAATTCAGAGTTGGTACAATACAGGTAAGCCAGGAAATGGCTGTCCATATAGCATAAAGCAGTATTTTTAATTCCTTATAGACCTCACACATAGATTTTTTGTTGCCAGCACAGTAAATTCTAAATGGAGCAGGGAGCTCAGGTTGGGAGGTTCTAGTTTTTGAGGATGAGTTCATTTAGACACAAATACACAAATATGGAATGGTATGAAATACGAAAAGAAGTACCAGAAGGGCAGGAAATAAAACTAACATAGCTGACAGGGGATCCTCAAGAGGACAGATGAATAGGAAAAGGGTCTCAAAATCACAAGCGCATTAAAAGCACAAAGTACTTTTAAAGAAAAAGACATTCTGCCTGACTTCTCTTATAATTTAGATATTCAGAAAAACAGTTTCACATTTGATGTCTGCAGGGCAGAATTTGACAGTTGTAGTCTGGTGTAGCAGGATCTTAATGCAGACAGCACAGTGAAAATGCAGAGGTTGTTCAAAGAACTCAATGTTCAGTGTGGGTGAGGGTATCCACATGTCTCTCAAACCCTTTTGTTTCACTGATTTACCTTATTCTAACATGGAATAATTCCACTGAAAGATAGAAATACTGAACTCTGCAACAATAAAAAAAATGGAAATTTGTATTCAAAATGGTGAGTAAAGAAAAAACTCACACTCTATCTTTCATAATTCTGACAATCTCAATTTAGAAAGCAAGAAAAATTAAAGTAACTTAGAGACAGTCTATCTATATTCTGATAATGTTTTTACTTTGGTGGCCAAGGTTATTATCAGTTGGATGGTTCAGTAAGCTTTTAAGTTTTTATTGTTGGGTTTTATATTTTTAATAACAGATTAAATAGATAGTGCCTTTAAACAATCAAGGTGTGGTGGGATGCTCTGAACCAAAACTTCATTCAAAGGCATGAAGCTGCAATTCCAGTCTGATTTATGTTGGTCGATAGAAGATAACTACTTCATGTCTGCTTTTATAGGAAGCATCTTATACACTTGATGAATTTTACTAAAGCTTAAATTCCATCTTTGGACAATGGGACATTGTTCCTGTTCTTTTACTTGCAGGGTAGTTGTAATATATGAACAGAGAATAGCGTCCCACTAGTTTCCATTCATCCGAATCATTTTGGTTCTCATCCATTATGAAAGGAGGAGAAATGAAACAATCATCTTTTCCCTGCACAGTCTGTAAATTATGAAACATTGTACAGCTGGCCAAAATGAATGATTAACTGAGATCAAGAGGTATTTCACAAAAATGGTCCATTCTTCTCAATCAGAACTACAACTTGGTATACCAGATCAGAAAATAATGTCATATGTAAGTGTTCTTATTCTGATCCCTGGTAAACTGTATTGTTATATCTTGTGTAACAACTTGCTATTGCAAGATCATAAAAATAGTACTATTTTAAGTACTATTCTTGTCTGTATAAAAGACACTTTCTTTATACAAAATCATGTTCTTTTTTATTAGCATATATATTGTGAATGAAAATCTAAAATAAGAAGCTTTCATAATGAAAGTACAACATTCTTTTGGTTTGAATTTGGGGACAAAAAAAGTGCATCATTCTTTGAAATGATAGATATCCTGCTTGATCATTGATATCGTTAATACTAACTTAATCAAATTTATTTATCATCTTAGATTTGAAAATATTAAGGTATAGGTCAAAAAATATTTAACAGATTTAGCTGGTTACCACTTTGCCTTTCAATCTTTGTGAGCCTGAAAGAAAGTGTATTTTTCAAACTGTTCAAACTCCCCTTTATCTAATGTTAGGTGTGAATGTGTCACTTTTTGCATTACTTCAGAGAATTTAATTTCAAATTATTGTCCACCATTCTCTGATCCATATTTGTCATGATTTTGGACTGAAATTATTGATAATTTATATTGGCTTTATTACAATTTCTCCCACTAAGGGTTTTTTGGTTTTGGATTTTTTTGGGTTTTGGTTGGTTGATTGGTTTTGGTTTGGTTTTTGTTGTTTGTTTGTTTTAATCTAGTCCGCTACCTCTTATGTATACATGAGCTTAATCTTGTGAATGTTTACAATAAATATTAGTTTTACTAATATGGACTGTGTCACTGAAGTCAATAAAACTGCTCAGATATTAAAAGCCATTCACCTTTTCAAATTTTCCTGATTCGAGACTTCACAATATAAGCTTTCAGGAGCTGTAATGATCACTGCATGACACGGTTTTGTGCAACCCTTGACACTTGGTTGACTTGATCCCTGATTAAGTTGTGTTATCTCACTGGGTAACAAATTTTTTTAAAAAATATTTCTCACCCAGAATTCAGTGTTTACAGTACCACATAAACTATCCTTGATTATGAAGGTCTTCTAATAGTTCAGGCAATATGTAATTTATGCAAATCTATACATGAAGGCTTTTCTTATCAATGTAGTTCCATTTTGCTTTTAAGCTGAATTGCATTTCATCATTTCTGTACAAAACCTCTCGAAGTGTGATGTCTTAACCAGTATAAATTTTTCTAGTCTGACTAATGTAAGTGTCCTTGAAGTTTGGTCTTATGTTAAAAAAATGTGGAAATAAAACTTTTTTGGAATGTTTATTTTTGGCTTTGCTAGCAAAGAAATGCCTTTTTTAAAAATTTTATTTTTAAAAAACCTCCACAATTTCACATAACTAAGATTTCAGTAAAGTTGTAGCAATTATCTTTGAATGGGGCTCAGTGGTGAATTAGAAATGTTTTTTCTCCTGTCATTTGCATTAATTTGATATGATCCTTGACTGTCTTGCCTGATCACTGCATCTAATGCCCAAACTAAAGAAAGCGATGTTTCTTAACAGTAGAAAGCTCCACATGATATCAAACAATATTTAGCAGTTAATTCCCATCAGCCTTTGAAAGACAGGAGGTGAAGGGCAAGAAATAGGAAAAAAAGGGGCAAATGACTGCAAGATGTATGCATAGCAGTATAAATTAGAGAAAATCATATAAATCATGAGCAACAGATCAAGCAAGGCCATAAGTGTTTTGTGCGTGATCTCACTTGGGCAATAAAAAGGAGTGGCATATTATATGGCTCATCATGCTTTATTATATTTACAAGTTTTAGATTGTTTTCCTATTTGAAGTCAGCACTACAAAGATAATTTTTTGTAGGAAAAATAACCCTTTTACTAATTACTTTCCTATCCATAATACATCCCTCTCAAATATATCCATATACCTACCTGTATTCGAGACAGTTGACTAGGCACAGATGTTCTGAGCACGTTTTTACTTGTCGTGTTTCCATATTACTTACAAGCTATTTCTAAATGCATATAAAATATCTGTATGTAGATATTCATATGCATCTGTACATATCAGTGTGTTGCTTAAAAGTAGGTGTTTGTTTATAGTTCTCAAGAAAAAGCCAATATACAACAAAACCTCAAAAACCAACCAGAAAGCCTACAAAACAGGGAAATAAATGGTGTCTTTAATGAGAATGACCTGATAAATAACAATTTTTCCCTGAGGAAAATTATTACTTTGAGATTCCTGAAACCTAGGACAACCCACTCATCTATCATCAGAAACTGCCATTCTATAGCATTTCTGTTTAAAATAACTTACACACTTATTACACAGTAGCTCTGCTCAGAAAAAAAAATGGCTTTATGGCCCATAGATATTTAATAGCTCAGTTGCAACTGATCTGTCTGATGGATAGGGCTTTTAACTACATTGTGATTTTTGGAAGACCAGAAGTGGAAGGAAACTAATTGAATTGGCTTTTGAATTGACTGGGGGGCTGTCATTGTTTGACAGACAATGAAAACAATTTAAATCACCTTTAACAAGAGAATTCCTTTGACTCTGGGAGTATCACCATGGATTCACATACTATTCCCTGGGGTGCCAGTGCAAACCACACTTTTAATTGCCAGTGTTGCTCATATATAATCATATTATCAGCAGGGTGTGTAGCAACTGTGCAGGGTCTGTACAGTAATGTAGAGGGGAGCTGTTAAATTGGGAATGTCTTTGCTCCAAACTAGAACATATAGATAGACTTCGGGAAAGAAAAGTTCATTCATCATTCCTGTTAACTAAAGCAATATCTTTTTCAGGTGCATTGCATAGGATTTGGTGTTCAGTAGGGCAATGAACCCTTGAAATTTCTTGCTGTCTAAAAACCATGAATTTCTTGCCAAAAATATGATCTCTAAGGTGGATTTCCTATTCTTCATGTTTGATAAGAATAAATCTTAATCAAAAACCCAGTTTGAAACAATTAATTTCATGTCCAAGTTTGGTGCGAGATTGTCTTAATTGTTATAACATCTGTCTGTCTTTCTGGGGTTTTATGATGTTCACATCATCATATCTGAATCATTTTGCATTTTATAAGAAAACACGAGAGATCTATTTCTTTATTTCTTTCTTGCCTAACATTCGTCTGCTGCCCTTTTCTTGCTACTAACTTTAGGTTTGCTTTTAAAAATTTATACTTCATCATTCTCTGTGTTACTTCCATTCACTTTTATTACATTTGTGTTGTTCTTTGTAATACTACAGAAGTAGTATTTATGCAGACTAACATCAATTTTGTGTGCTGTAATTAAAACCAGTGGTCAGCAACACAGAGAACTCTCACTCAATACAAGTTTTAGTTACACTGTTGTAATATTTAAAGCAGAGTTTTCTTTAAATGAAGATACTACTTATAACTTTTTTCAAAAAGAGTTTAATCTAGAGCATTGGATCCTCAGATGTGGGGGCCCTTTTATATTATACTCTTCTACTGTATTTTTATGGGTTCCTCTCCACCTGACACATTTACACTCAACACATTCAGAATACGGTCCAATCTTCATCTGCAGCATGGACTAGAATAAATACAGTTATAAGCACATCCTTAGTTACAGATCACTAAGACTGATCTGAGAGGGAGTCAGTGTCCAATGCACTCTTTCAGTAACAGGTAAGACCAGAACAAAATACAGAGCTGAGGCGTAATACGGGGTATAGATTAGTACCAAGCTAGAGGGACAAAATATCTTCCCGGCAAAAGCTTGAAATTATTTTGGACATGAATGACTACCAAAAACAATGAAGAGCTACTGAGTATACGAATTTCAAAACTTTGTTTAGAGGTTAGACACAGGCATTATTAAGCATTTAGCCTGAACTGGGAACATTATTTGATCTACTTTAAAACTTGGCTTAAATATCTATATTGTATTAAAATTGGGAACCACAAATTCTGAAAAGGTCAAAAGAAACCTCCAGGTTTTAGATGCTTGGAATAATCTGTAAAGGGAGTGTATTTTATTCTGTGTTGCAGATATGGGACATATTCTTAACTCATCCTGATACCCCTTAGCTGTTTCCCCTCACAGACACAAAGCTTCCTTTTCTGTATTCATCTACACCAGGAAAGGCAGTTGCCACAGAGGTGGCTTGCTGAAAATTCTCATATTACATTCTGATTTCTGGAAATTCTCTCTAATCTAGGTGCAATTACTCAACATAAATACCAGTAGTTTATTTTTCCCTTTGTTTTTCAGAACTTCCAGGACACTTCTTCCTAAATCATTGCACTGAACTCAGATGCTTACACACAAGTTTCTAGATCGTGGCTGCTCATGAAGAAAACAAAAAATTTAGTTCAACTTTTCACTTTATTCAGGTACCTGACTAGAAGTTGACCAATCTGCAATTTCTAAAGCATTATGGATGTTTTTTTATTTAAGCAAGAAACACGAAGTGTTGATGTTGTGTCATCGTAGAAATCAAGAGAATACCTTTGCTGTGTTCTGCACAATTCACAGGAAGGATATGTATACGCTAAAGCCAGAAGTTCAGATACTGTTGTCTACAAATAAAAACAACAACTCTAGAAACAGTCACTTAAAGCTATACCTGGTTGGACGACCTAAAGGATTAGTTCTGTACACTTAACGGCAAGTAGTTCACTTCTATCTGACCTGGATCTGACAGGTTTACATGTTGTAGACATCATTCTATTTATTATTCTTTTGACTGCAGAAGCAAGAACAAGTTATTCTTCCAGGAATTAACTTAACAGACATTTATCTATTCCCCAGAAGACGTGAATGAGAGGGGTAATCCTCCTCCTGATCCCAAGAAAAGTATGCGTGTATTGAAAATTTTATAATAGTAATATGGCATAACACCATGCTGCTCTTACTGGCAAGTTTACTAAGAAAACAATGTATGTTAACTTTGCATGAAGGATAAAATATTTCTTTTCTCAATGCTGACTTTATGCTACTGGAGTGTCTGCAGAAGGACAGATAGGAAGAAATCAGGTTGAAACTTTGCAACATCTCGTATTTTTAATCCAGTAGGAATTACCACTAGGATTTTACCTGACCCATCATCAAATTAGTGGTCTATCAACTGAGACTATAATGGACTTATCAAATGACTGGACAGAGCTTTACAGGGATAAATGTGAGAAAAATCTCTCTGGCAACTGTAGCAGACTCAACCCTGGTCATCAACATGATGAATACTGTTCACAACATGAGGCATAGGAAGGAAAATTATGCACCAACGTGATTCTCAAGTAAGAACATCTTAGTAGAGTGTGTTCAAGGACGCTATTAGCGATATTGAAATTTGACCAAGAAAATAGGATTTTACCATTATTAATTAACACCTACAGAGAGTATATTGACATAATAAAGGCTCAGAACTTGTCCAGACATATATTGATTGACCTGATTTTAGTTGCAAGAGTAACTGTATAACGTGCAGATATTATTGCCTAGATTTAGTTTTACTGTAGTTTGATTTTAGGTAGCTTTGTGTTTTAACACCTACTGTTAGTTAATAGCCAGTAATAAGAAGTAGTTATTCTGTTCAGAGTGACCTATGATCCTAGACATGAAATCTAGTGTAGAAGAAACCAGGCTTAAGCAGAAACCAAAAATCACAGTAGTCACTTCAGGAGACCATCTTTTGTGAATCATGTTAAACCATGAAAGTTCTAAGAATGTGAAAAAGAACAGTAAAACAAATATCATCTAGAAGCGAGAACCAGTTCAGACAAAACATGTAAGAAGGCTGTCCTCATGAATCCAAGACTGAGAAGGAAGAAAACCTGGCCATGATCATCATACCCTCCCTGGTGAAGACCTCAGTATGCCAAAGTATAGTGCTACCCTAAAATCCTCCCATTTTTCTGCAAGGAGGACCCAAAGAGATGTTGAAATGTTAAATGTTACACCAGATGAAAGTGGTAGATACTCAGAAGTTAATGTACAGCAATTTTTGTTGTTATTAATTACAGATATCTGTAATAATTAGATCATTTGGATGGTCAGTGTTAATATTACTGTAATCTGACAAATAATAAGTGTTTATTGTATTTTGATTGGATTGTCAGAACATTAATAATTCTAGTTACAGATTATTGTGTCTTTAAAAAAACAGGTTTTCTTCTTGTCCTTATAAACACTTTGAGCATAATAAAAATGATGGACCAGTACAAACCTAATGAAACTGTTTTTTCTGAAAAAGTATTTTCCCATTGCTTCTTTTTCATTTCAGGAAATAAAGGGTGCATACAAGAACCATTTGGAATTCCCCATGCATCTGATCTTTCAGAATAAGATGAGTGTAGTTGGGAGATAAATACTTTTCACCTTGATAATATTCCTGGTCCATGACAATTCTAACAAGTGTTATCATTATCAGTCATAAAATTTCTGTATACTAATTTTGGGATAATCTGCATTCGGAGAAGTCATTGCCCATTTCCTGTACTGCATAACCAGTAAAGTTGTCAAGCCATCAGAAAACATCAGTGAATATGGTCTGATTCTAGTTTAATGGTATTTCTCTGAACGTTTATATCTAAAATGTCTCCCTCTTAAGTGCAGTACTGATTACCACACTCCAACTCAAAACAGTAGTCACAGAGACCATCATGGAAAAAAGAAAATCAAGGAGCTCCTTTCTTCTAGTGTACAGTGACACGAAAAAAAAGGTTTAGTCACATTTAGCTCAGAATATACTCCATACAGACTAAAGACTGCATAGGCCATAAGCAAGACAGAGTGAGGTTGTGTAGGACTGCTTTTTTCTGGAACCATTAATGCATGACAATTTCAATTTTTACTTGAGGCTCTTTACTGCTCTTGTGCCACTTGTGTTGGTGACTGATCTCTTACTTTTCCAGTCATAGCTTGAGTCATGAATAAACATCTGGAAATGCACCATCAAGGCTAGATCTGTAAAGAAACATCACACTTCAAATGCCATTTTGCCTTTTCAAATCATAAGGTGTGTGATAGCCCTATATGTGATCACTACAGCTAGAGAATAAGTAAGCAAGTAAGTAAGTAAGTAATTCTGGCTTAAAAGGAGATAGACAAACAGGTCAGAGAGTAGTTGACAAGTTTTTCTCATCTAGTCAAGAAGGTCTTGACCCCTCTGGCTAGTTGTGTGTAATTGGTAACAGTGGGACTCTTTCAATAGGAAAAAAATAGACTGAAACAAAATAAACACCAAAGAACTGTCCCTGTAAAGCTGTGCTAGAATTACTGGAGTTACAGTTCTATGTCAAGATCAGACCTACAGTCTGAAATTATAAAACAGAGAAGGGTATCCCTACCCTCCAAATATCTTTATATGAAGATAAGTTACAACTAATTAATAACCAGCTCTGATAATAGCATCACAGAAAGGTTAAATATCAGCTTATCTGTAATATATTGAGTCTCCTATGTTTTCATAGATTACCTCCACTGAACCAAATTAATGGCAGTGTGCTACCTGTTGTCTTTCCATGTTCACTTTCAGGTAATTTAAGTGCTTTCAGAGTCATATTGTCAGTCATGCCTACCACAATGCAACCACAATACAGGGTATTGTACTAAAAGATCTTCGTATTTCGATATTATTATGTCATTAGTTATATTCATAGCAAAATATATACAGAGATAGCAGAATATCCTATTAGAATTGTTTTTCCAACCAATCCAGTACACAACATACATTAATTCTAGTATATCCACTTTCCTATTTTACAACAGCTACAGACATTTCAACTGTCGAAGTACTGCATCCCATATATTAGAAGGTTTTCTGCAATTATGTTTCCAGGCATATTCTTAACAGCCAAATTTACTTATGTAGATATTTTTTGTTGTTTTTATTAAGATCCATCTTAAGAAAAAAACATTCCCAGTGTAATGAGAACTTCAGATGCTCTACAAAGCTCTGAAGTCTATCCAAAAGATAAGGCACTGTTACTTTTATGTCATAAATACAAGCGCATAGCTTACTACGCACTAAGAACAGTTAAGAAATTTTTTAGACAGTCTTTAAAAGGTAAAAATTGGTCTGGAAAGGTGGGGCAAGGAGTGGGAATTACTAAGGAAAGCTTTGTCCTTTAATGGTTGTTACAATATTGAAAAAGGAGTAACTTTACAGATTTTAATCTCAGAAGAACAGTTGAATGAAACATGATTTTCATTATAAAATGGAAAATATTTGGCTGAGAAAAACAAATCTATATTTTACAGAGGGTTTAAAGGTGTCATATTTCAGCACTTTTATTAAACAAGCTTCTGTATTCTTTGTTTTAAACACATTTTGCCATACTCTCAAAAATTACTGATGGATCTTCCATTTCCGCAGGTCATTCTGTAATATATTGAGTCACCCTTGAGAAGTATCTCCTTGGATATTTTAGAAAAGGCTTGGCTCTTCAAAAACTTTTTACAGTACTCAGTTGAGAGCAACTTAACACAAAAGCAAGTGAAGGTGGTTGATAATTATGCAGACCTGAAGCTGTGCCTCCTAAAGTAATGTACTTTAGGGTGGCTGAACAACAAAGACCATAATAGTAGGATATATATATTTCCCTTGAGAAGACAGTTTAGGGAACTCCACCAAATTATTGGAACTTCATTCATGAAATGAGTTTCCCTTCCTTCCTTTTTTTAGGGATCACGTTGTCTTGGTCCAGCTAACAGGACTACGTGCATGTCATTGTATCCTCTTCTTTTTCAACCAGATATTCAAATTTGTATGTGGTAACTGGTTATTGCCCACCTTGGTTATTGTTAAACTCTCCTTTTCCAATCTGTTTTATGTTGGCATTTGCAATCCTCAAAATCATAGAAATAAAACTTCCAGCCTCTTTGTTAGACTATTTTTTTTCAACATTTTCTCTGATATATTTTTTTTCAAAAAAATTTAGTTGAGTTTGTGCCTTTTATTTATGTCTCTATACCAACACAACCAAAAAAAATAATTTTTAATTTTTTTTTAATTTTTTTAAGTTTTGAGGTACATTATTCCAATGCAAGAAAGAAATATTTAAAAAAATACTCATGCTCCATGACAAAATGTAAAAGTGGATTAGTTAAAAATAGCCTACAAGTAATTTTCTGAATGATAACCCCAGGGATGTATCTGAAAGGTTTGAACATGCATTTCCCACGTGTCAAATTCCTCCACTCCTGGCTGATCTGGGGATTATCGTTGTTTACTTTCTTCTTCATCTTTAAAAACAAACAAACAAACAAACAAACAAACCAACCCTCTAATACAGGAGGTTTGTTTCACCAAATTATTTTTTAAGGCCAAATTGAAAATCAAGTTTCTTAGTAGGAAGAATCCAAGTGATTTTAATGCAATATGGTTTAGGTTCTTAGGACAGAAGACAGCCTAGCAGTATATATTTTCCAACTGCAATTGGTACAGCACAACTCTGGTCCTGTCTGAGAATGCTGCATGCTCTAGTAATGTAAGAAATTATTAGCAGTAACAATGCAAGCATAGGCAGGATACATAAAAGAAGTTTAAGCATGAAAACTAGGTGTAAAGCTAGTAAATACAACTAGGTGAAAGAATAACCTGTTGTCAAATAGCAGAAAGCATCCATATAAGTTCAAGATTTTGTTGAAATACCAATCATAATTATGTTATCAAGAAAATATAAGGAAATTTGGCTGTGTTACATAGAATTGGTTCTGAGTTCCGTGCTGAGGTCTGAATGGTCTTGGCCTATTCTACTGTTAGAAATTTTACTGCAAGAAACAAATCAAAAGTATTTCTATTTTAGAAAGAAAAGATTATTCCAACTTTGGGGAAGATGCCTAGAGCTAAGCATATATAAGAAACCTTGGTAGAACTGAAACTTTGTAAAGCTAAGCACAATCTGTCTTTTGACTTAAAACAATATTTTTCCTAAATAAATTAAATATGTAGCATGTGTCCTACTCATTCTAAAGGAGCTCATTCTAAAGGAGCCAAACACAGGACTTTTTTGTTTAGGTACATATGCCTTCAAAGTTATTCTGGTTTTTGAGTCAGTTATTCTGGTTGTCCAGATTACAACTTTTTTTTTTAGTAGTCTTGCTTTTCATGCAATAAGAATATATAGTAATTATGATTCAAACATATTCACAAAAATAATTTTTAATTTATATATATATATATATTTATATAAATATCCTTAGTAACTGAGATTACAATTAACTTTTCAGCAAAATTACTAAATTATAATGATGAGATTTGAGGCTATTGACTTCTCCCTCTAACCATCCCTTCTGTCTTAAGGACACAGACATAAATTTTAAGTAGAAAATGAATTCTAGTGGTATTTCTTTAATTTCATTTTCTTTCACTCTTATTAAAAAAATAATTAAAAATAGTCAAAAGAGCAAAAATCTATTTTACTACAGGAAAAAAACCAAACCAGCTGAAAATCTTTATGTTTAAATACACTGCATACTCTTCTAGAGTGAAAGGGTTTTTAATTTATTTGTCCTACTTTAGACCATTTCTTTTAAAAGAGTGGGCAGAGGATTAGTTCAATTTGTTTGTTTTTGGAGAACTACCACAACCATAACAAATACAGAGTAACACACCACAGTTTGACATTAAACTGTTTTCTTTTGAAATGTGGGAATATGTCCTGCTTGGAAAAAAATCTTATGACTCATCAATATAGCTGGTAGATATATGATAATATAATTAATAGATTTTGTGACTCAAAAATACTGCTACAGGAAGAAGATACCAATTGTCGAAGTAAGAAAATATGTAAAGATGGAGAAATTTAGAGAAGTGGGAAGAAAGATAATGAGGAAATTGCAATCAGTCTTCTCATCATCAACCAGAAATAATTAGCACAGCATGCTACCATTTGGCTGTTGATTAAAGGTATTTGCTTAAAATATTTGAAATAATTATGCTAGCTCATAAGGCCCTGTCAGCACTCCTATTAGAAACTATGTCTCTCTGGGTTTTGTACCTTTAAAATTTGTTCAGGGATGCATACAAAATTTCATTAGTTTGAATTATAGCACTTTTAGTCAGATTTGATCAAAGTCATGTGTGTAGGTACTTCAGTATGCTTAAAAACCCAAAGCTCGTCTCTTGCATCCTTTGCATATTCTTAGTCCCCAGTGAAGCAAAAAGAAATTACAGAAGCAAAAGAGAATGCAAGAATGCTCAGAAAATACGCCTGGGATTTACATATATACAGTATATAAAATATCTAAGACCCTCTGCATACAATTATCATTTATGAATTAATGATCATGAATTAATTTTCTTTTGTGCTTGGAGATGTTAGCTTTTGATTTATAGAATCCAAATAGTAGTATTGGAACTAACTTTTTGCACAGAAATATGATTAACTTCTTTGGGCAAAGTTGCATTCTTCATTAGAAGACTTAAAATCAGCTAGAACTTACTTTAATTCCCAGTGCTGACATTTGTTAATAGTCCATTTCATCCTGGAAAGGCTATTAAAATCTTCTTGGATTGTTTTTACAGGGGCTAGAGGTTTATATTTAGTTTGTGGGTGTACTAATAATCTGCTCAACACATAACTCACTCTACCAAAAAACTGTTTTGTACCTACAGTGGGACAAATGTATAGGAATATTTTTTGGAATTCCAAAACACTGCAAAAAATTAATTAATAAGATTTTCATTCACTTCCTAAGATACTGGAAAGAAAAACAAACAAAAAAGCTAACAAAAATCCCCACCTCTTTAAGCTTATCTCTCCATTATTCCTCTTAAAACCTCAGATTATTTGTGGGACCATTAGTTTTCCTCCATTACTGATATCAACACTTTATACTCAATCAATGTTACAGAAGTAATATTTAATGGGAATGCATGTTCAAAAGACCAAATTAAACCTTGGTGTCATATATTTAGTATAATATATTATAGGAAAAATGTATAATAATTATCTTGCTCCAGAATAGCTGGGAAATGATCCCATTTTCTGCTCACACCCTCTGAACATCAGGAATGCAGAGAGTTCAGTTCCACAGTGACAAAGCTTAAAGGAAGATTCAGTCTACACTACATCTCACTGTAAAGGGCACATTTCTCAGAAAGACAGTCAGAAGTCTAACATCCTTCTTCTATTTGACAAATTTTTGATTACTATTTTATTCAATAAAAAGATGGATAGCACCCTCACAAGATATTGAGAGAAGTTGCTAGCTGGTCTAACTTGTCCTATGCAAATAGGTGATTTAGAAGTGTCTGAGTTTCATCCATAGCAGAGAAACAATTCTAGTCATGTTTACTATTTCTCATTATTTGAATTTTATAGGAAGTGTAAATATATGAGATGCAAGGTTTAGGCCACAAGTAGAAAAACTATCCACAAATTCTTCTGATATGAAACAGTAAATATACTTGTAACTTCTTTGAACAATCACAATTCTGGAAAAGTTACTAGCAGAGTATTAGTATTTTATGGTGTATATGATGTTACATTTTTATATCGTTTCCATAACAATCAGAGTATAAGGTAATCTTCAATAATTTGCATTTCACCACACTCAACATTACGGATGCCTAACTGCATCAAAGAAGAGATTCAAGAGAAGCACTTTCATATTTTATTATTTTACCTTCTAAACGTATAGCAAGAAAATTTTAAGTTGCAGCTTTGGTTTTGTCTAGCGCTTTGGACTTTATTTTGTAGAAATTTTAGTTATTTTGCTTCTGCATGTTTTTGAACAACTGTTTTTGTAAAACTGTCTCTTAGTATTATGTTTATTAGATACTGGAACATGTATTAGTTGTATTTGCTTGTTAAAAATGTTTCTGTCTCAACTTCAGGAGAAATCAATTATCTGCAGTGATCTATTTACTAGCTGGTTATCTTTTATTAAAGTATCTCATTTTTTTCTACCACTGAAAGTATTACTATTTCTAGTTTTGGTTCGAGGTCTTTTATGACTTGCAATATCTCTTAAATCTGTGTCTGTTTTTTTTTAAATACACTATTTCCTTCTTTTCATTATGTTTTACAATTGTGTTGGTCTTTGAACCTGTATAAATGCCTTTCATGACCTGAATTGATTACAAGTCGGTCCTTCTTTGCTATAATCGAATTTTCTTAAAAAAGAAAGTTAACATGAAGAAATGTTTTGTAAAATGTTTTCATCATATTTATGATTGCAAAGAATGTAATTGTGCTACCTTAGGTCTTACACCTCTGCTCACGCTGTTTTTCATGAACTTTCAGCAATAAGATTTACTATGAGGCCAAATGGGGAACTATTTTTAAGTGTACCAGTGACAGTTCAATTTGACTTTACTATCTGGATTCTAACAGGCACATGGCATTACTGAAGCCTTATAATGGTCAAGATTGTCACTCCACAATTTGGCTGTGGTCTGTGGTTACGGAGTCTCAGCCAATGTAGTCCTGGTTAATATGAATGTTCTCTACTCAGAAGTCCTCTTAGAGAAATCAGTTTACTAAAGGGAGAGCTTTTACAAGTCTCTTGGTAAGTTTATGAGGACTTGTATTGCATCAGCGAGCCTGTAAAAAGGCAAGGGATAGGCCATCACCACCTCACCTCATATCCAACTCACATGAGTAAGGGATTGTCTGCTCTGACATCCATCAGAATTGCATGCTATTGGAATTACCAGAGCTCAATATTTTACTTGGTATTTTCCCCATCTGTACCTAAATACTACCTAAAGCAGTGTGTTTTTCTGCAATACAGGTCAACATGTTGCAACCATAAAAGATAATTAAGCTGTAGCAAATATTTCCATTTTAACATTGCCATTGCAATAAACCACATATTTTTGGAAGCCTTAAATATTTAGGAAATTAGGTATGTTATTATTTTTCTTGCTCCTCTTTTCTACTCTCCACACAAAAAAAAAATTATATTCCTTATAGTGTTTTTTTTTAATAAATATTTTTTGTTATCTCTTCAATTTTGCCATAATATTGAAACAAATATATTTGTTATTATTTTTTTTTTCCATATGAATTTAGCCTGTATTTATCTAAGCAGGGAAGATTTTTTAATTATTTCAAATGAAAGTTTTTTATGTTTACCTTTGGGTTTTTTTCCTTTCAATGGTTTATAGTAGAATAAAGAAAGGAGACAAAATATAGAGAACATGTTTGACAGATAATGAAGAAGAAATGACTGATTCTGAAAGCCAAATTGCTAGAAACTAGTCATTAATGACTGTCTCACACCAGGATCTCACCCATGGCTCCTGTAGCACAGGTACAGAAGCATGATCATACAAACTATAAAAATCTGTGTGTTTGAGAGTTTTTCAGAATAACAAAGCACAGTGCCTTCTGATTTTGTCATTTGTATCCTATAGGGAGTCTTTGTAAAGCTTATAAAGATTCCAACTGAGATGAGACTAAATTCAAATTCTACCCTCTTATCTAACTTCTTTTATTAATCTAAATCTGATTGATTTAGATAGGAGTAGCACTTGTGCATTTGTGTCAATGTCTGTGTAGAGTCATAAGAATAAGCATAATTTTCATATGACAGATTTCACTGTACTTTCCCATCAGCATTTTTCAATTAACTGTACTGATCTTAAAGGATATCTGAACACTACGGTCATTACAGCTAATAAGAAAACAGCAGAGAGGTTCATTGATTCACATCTCAGAGGGGCACAGTCTCAGTTCACATGCTGCAGCTGCAGTGTATTTCTATGGGAATGCTGTTACAAGTGCTATTACCAAATAATAACTTAATAATCATTCTGAACTGTCATGTTTGCTAAAGCTGCAGAAAGGTTGACCTTTAATCAAGAAGAAGGAACATCACAAAACGTTATTTTATTGTAGAAATAAGGTACAATTCAGAGTAGTGCGTATTACAACTTCAATTCTCTGATGATTACAAAATTTGTTTTTGATTCGGTTGCCTCCTGTTGTAATATTTTCTATGTTACTAACATATTACTATCATATTTACAAAGAAAGAAAATAAGGTGCACTTCCCAAAACTGTGAATTTAAAGGATCATTTAAAATACATCTGTATATGGAGGGTAATTTTTCAACTATTCAGTTTTAGCCCTCTTACCTTATCTATAAGAGTACTTACAGATAACTTTGACCTTTTCTATAGAAATCATCTAATCTGGTGGGTTTATTAATCTCTTAATTCATGACAAAGATATCTGCCATACCCTGTCCTCTTTTTATGTTCATTTTTGCCTATAATTCATGTATCTCAGCACTCAGTCTTCTATTCCATTTATAAATGTGTTCTTTCTTAGTTATGACATGTGTCTTTACTTCTAGGCACATTAAAAAAAACTGAATGGCAAGTAAGACAAGGGACAGTTTGCTTAGAGGGTATGAAATAAACTTGATCCATTTCTTAATTTTTTTTCTTCATTTCTTTTCCGTGTCTGACCTTTGGGTAATTCTGATCCTGTGTTTTCTCAGTCACTGATGGCTACATGAATGTATGCCTAGCACAATAAGAGCCACAGACAACAATGTTGTGTTGATAAACAAGAGACATTATTTCAATTAGCTATAAAATTGTTCTTTCCACTTTAATTTATAGTAGGGTTCATTTTACTTTTTTCCAGTTTCTCAGGAGGAAAGACACGTGTTTCTTGCTTTATGAATTAAAGACTTCACATACATTGATAAGTTGAATTCACTTTTAAAGATATCTCTTTGTGTCTGTACATGGTTTAAGTCACTCTATTGATCAAAATCTAATTTTGATTTTCAACTGTCTTATCCTAAAAGACAAGCCAACATGATTAAGCATTTTCTGAAAAAGTTATTCTTTCCAGACATACCAAGGACACAAGCAAGCAACAACACAGCAATCAGTAACATTAAGTTCTGTTAGTGTTCCTCTGAGAGCTGGACTGATTCCACTGCACTCATGAAAGGAATCCAAGAAAGTTTTTCTGTATATATCAAATAATCTGTGCTCAAATCAATATTTAAAATATATGATTTTATAAGCAAAATCTGTTATTGAAATTATTATAGTGTCATTTTCCTTCCTGTGGAGTTTATTCAGCATTACATGCAAAGATTACATGATGCTGTTCAAGACCTGAGCATACTGTTGGGATGTTGCTGGAGAGGGCTGCTCCAGTGAAGACAGCAGCGAGCTGGGAGCTGCCACGGGAGTGCAGTGCTGAAAGGACACCATTCCACCATGTCCAACATGAAAAGCAGAGCAGGACTAGTGAGGGTAAAGGTGATCAGCGTCAGCTGCAGACCAAGGATACCTAGATGGATCTGTGGAGGTGAATCATGACAGAGGTCAAACCAGAAGGGTTTGACAGAGGTCAACCCACAAGGCAAGGTTAGAATTAGCCAGGCAAGGCACTGCATAACTGCATTCAAGCTCCAGTCCCTCATGTTGATAGTTTCCTGGAATTTGCAGCCCAAACCTGTTGCTACCTGACAGAGTTTTTATTTCAGAAAATATTTTCTGCTGGTTTTTGTTCTTTGCATACTACTACTGGTCCAGAAAAATCAACAACCAAAAAAGAAATTAGGTTCTGGGACATTTAGAACAGAAGCACAAAGAAGTCAAGTTTTTCTCCCTACAAATGTGGCCTCACACTAGGTGAGAATCATACTTAGTCTTGCAGAAGTTGTCTCCATCTGTCTTCTACCTAATGAATATTTAATCACCTTTCTGTGAACCACTGAATGTTTAATTAAATTTTAGTATACACATTTCACCCGTTACTGCTGAAAGTTTAATATGGGAACAGTTCTCCTAACAGGAACTGTAGCTCACAGATCCTGCTCTCTGTCTCTTGAGTCCTCAAGGTGAGTGCTTTAACCTGAAGGTAACCCCAAGATAGTTTGTGGGCTGCTGGATGGTACAAGTTTGAATTTCCTCAGGAAGTCAAGTGAATTAAAACCATATAAATCAATTCTTGAGTGAGTGCTCTAACCTAGACTGTTACATGAAATGTAGTTGCTATCACCATTCCTGGAGATGTTTTAAAAAATGTTCTGTCCACAATTGCACTTTGGGAAAAGCCTAATTCTGCCCTGTACTCTGAGTGTTTTAAGAATATCTATGAACCAGAGATCCTGAGAGGCTTTTTTGGTAGATGTAAACCAAGTCTTTCTTATTAGATGTACAGACAAATGCATTAATTCTAGATACAGTGCATCTTGGAGAAGCGTAAAGCAAAATAAAACATTTTTAAGGACAAGGAAGCAACATAACCCAAGGACATGAATTTCTGAAAGAATGGTCTGTCTCTTTCCCTTTTTGATTTTTCCCTCAGGCTTGCTGGTGATCCATGTGACTGCTACTCTTCTTTCCCCTGCCATAACACTGTTAAGAAAGGATATCACATATCATAACCGTGGTCTGGTCTATGCAGGGTCTCCTAAACAGTTAATAAAAGGTAATATTCAACCCAGTGTGGTGAGGCAGGGGAATAGCTATTGTATTTCTTGATCCAATCCTATTCTGAATGTGGTAAATCCTCATATGTGATATACATTTTTTTCAAAAGCAGTACTGCTTAACACATCTATTTTTTTTCCAGCTTTTGTGCTATATCCAGTAGATTTGTGTTGAACACTTTTCTTGAAGGAAATAAGAAGGATTTAACTAGCTGATGGCCTGTGCATTGGTCTTTGGGCAACATTACAAGAAAAAAGAAAATTTGCGTCTTTCAGGCTGCTTCATATTTCTTTCATCTCACCTCATTCTCTTGTGTGGTGTCATCGTGTGGAAATTCAGATCACAGCTCTTTTACCACCCATATTAACTGTAAGGAGGGTAATGGATTATAATGTCCACAACCTTTATCAGTTAAGACCTTGAAAAAAACAACACAGTTTCTAATTTTTTATTAGTTACCTTCATTTGAAAATGTTTTTTTTAATGAACATGTGTTCATTAAATTAAGTTGCATTTTAATTTCACAAAGCAAAATGTTTCTAGAGTCCTTGTTCTAGTTTTTAAAAGCAACAAAATACATAAACAAACAACCTGGTGTCGCCTTTCTCCTGTTGTATTTTGGTGTATGAATTTCTTTTACTCTTTTTCTACTTTGACTATTACATCAATTTATGATCTCATTTCAGTTTTATCTCCTTCACCTGCCCTCAAAGAAAGTTTTTCAATTTATTACTTTCAGTTATTGATATATTCATTCTCCTTCCCAGCAATACTTCATTTTAAAAGGGCAATATAGTGCTATTTTCCTCTTAATATTCTGCAGAAAATAAACATGTGAAATAAACAATATCATAATATAAGTATAGGTAACCTTAGGTTATTGCAAACTTGTGTTGATTGGATTTTAGGAATATTTAGAGTTCTCTTTCCAAATATAAAGCTGAGAAAAAAAAAATCTCATGTTCTGTTTGTTACTAAGGAAATATTCATTTTCATTAACTTGTACCTAGTCTTTTGTTCAATGACAGACATTTAAAGTGTTGAAGAGAAGAATTAGACTTTATTTTGCAAATCATTTTCTAAATTAACAGTCTGGATTTTTTTCATATGCAGTCTAGGAATCCATCTTGTTTTAACATTCAGTACTTCATACCTTTGTTTTAACTAAAAGGTATTGAGATCACTTGTTCACAGAATATCCACCATGCTTCCCCATTATTTAATGATTCTCAGAACTCCTTTCTGTGCACCTACGGTTACTGCAACTTTTTTCTCAAATTTAATTGGACCAAATATTACTATATTATGCACATAGTCCCCCTTGTACTTATGAATAACTTGTTTAAATGGTCAATGACTGCATCAGCTCTTGTAGCTTTATGCTTAAACTGCAGTTTAGACTAGGGTATCATAAATTAGACCTGCTGCCAAAGTAGTTCTTCCTAGACATGTTGACACAAATGTTTGTACAGCTACGTTATGATTTTTTTTAGTAAAACAATCCTGGTAAAATCAAATCACTTGTTCTAAAGTCCACAATTGGCATAAAATGTAATTTTATTGGTATAAAATATAATTTTCCAAGAAACTCTACTGTGTGGCTCTGCAGATCCTTGCTTAGACAGAAGGCTGAAGATAGTGACAGAAAGGAGGGCTGAAACATCTCCTTGAAAACAGCATCCGCTTGTGTTTACTTAAGCGGATTTTATTTTCCAAGGTGTCTGAACCAATAAAATAACTGGCTTCTGCCAGAAGGGATAGCTTCTCCTCCTTTCTTTCTTGTGTTCTGCTGCTTGGCTAAACATTTTGTGGGCTTTTCAGGTCACTAAGTCAGCAAAAAAACATTCTGACAGGGCCAGATTATTTTTGTGCTCCCTCAGTGCATGACCTTGATGAGCAGACAGACACAGTCCAGGCAGGGATCTGCAGATGGGACCACGGCTGCCTGGAGCCTCTTCTAGCAGCCTGTGTATTTGCATAAGTGCAGCCTTCGCAGGAAACCTTACCCACCCTGCTGTACTGCTGGTTAGCACATGGTCATTCTTCATAAACCAGCCCTCAGAGGGTTTTAGAGAGTCATCACTTCTTGAAATAAAGCATGCACATTCCAGAAGATGTCCTAATCCTTCTTATGGGTAGCTATACGGTAATAGCACAAGTCAGAACAGAGGACTCTGAAGTGCTAAAAAATACATCCGTATGGATATGACTGTGTTTAACTCAACAAAGATGGCTTCATTTAAGGAAAAGAAATATTTTTCATTTTCCTCCTTTCAGATTACCGTGTCAGTGGGACTGGTCCTCTCAGTGATTTACCTCCTGCAATTTTATGAATAATGTTTTTATGGCACTATTAGTCACCTGAGAAAAACTATCAATAATGTAGACCCAAGAACTGATCCTCAAGTAGCAGAAGGGGAAATGTATTTCCCATCCAAAAGGAAGGTCAGAGAACACTTGCTGGACAACTTCCAACAAAAAAGTCTTCCAGGGGAATCTGTAAAAACTGAACTATTTCCCCACAAAAACATCCCTGTTTTAAAACTAGTCTGCTCAAATCTTCCTGGTGTTTTATCTCTTTGCTGATCTGTACGAGTCTTCAGCTCAGAGGTAAGAAGCCTCGCAAGCCATTCTAAATACGTGTAAATGGCTTTTATATTAAGAAGACATTTTGAAGGGTGATACCTCATCATAAAACATTTCAAACTATTGAAATCCACCAAGAGAAAGAATATATTTTCTCTTCTAGACTTCAGTTTTGACATTTTCCAGTTGGTTAATTAATATGTGCTGTGTCCACTTCAATCAAAACAGAAAATTATAATACTAATCAGAACAAATTTATTTCTCTTTTCAAGAAAATACCCATGCCTACCACTGTTACATTATTTTATTGTACAACACTTGTTTTGGCTTGTGTCGTTTATGTTTTTTTTTTCTTTCATGACACACAGCTTTGAAATAATACTGTTCTTGATGACAAATAGAAAATTGCTGTTAGACAGATCTTTCTACAATATCAATCTCCTTCATCTTGATCTAGACAGGTGTTATCAACAGTAAAGAATATGTATTTCTTACCTAAATTCACAGGAACTTCACTGCAGACAAAATAGTTGCACATGAGTAGAAAATATAAAGTGTGTCTGTATCGTCCCTATGACAGATTTGGTCTACCTGCTTGTGTCATGCTAATATGATACAAATAATATTTATTAGAACTTCTGAATCAAAGGAAACACCATTTGTCTTTTTAGGTACAGCTTTCTGTGAATAATTTGTGAATATTTTATTCTTTGTGAGTTAACTAAATAAGGAATGCTGTGTTTTCCACTTACAATTTATAACAAGAACAAAAAGCCCAAACTATTGAAAAAAGACATTTATATTTTTAAATATACTACTTCAGCAACTTCTAGGGAGTAAAAGTGCGAATAAATGCAATAATTTAAGTTCACAGTGTTTATTGCAGCATAATAACACCGACATTGAATGAATTTTGCAGGACAGACAAAGGAAATAAATTGCTGAAAATGCAATTAGGAATGTGACATAGTGTTTAGAATAAGAAGGAAAAAAATTCAGTGTGATGGTGAACATAGTGATTTTGTTTGTGACACCTTTTAACTTTAGAATGGATTATGTCATACTTGCAATTATGCAATATTTATGCAATTAATTTATTTTTCTAAGATCCAGAAATTTTTGACTTGCAATTCAACAAACTGCATCCCATCCATGCACAATTGATGTAGGGCTTCTTTGCACAATAAACATGTGTCCCTAATACACATTTCTTTGATATGATACTAAAAGAGAATTGGTCAATTTAAAGACAGCTTGTACACCCTTCGCTTTTCGTTTAAATATTCCCTTATTGGCACAAATATCAATTCAGTATAAGATTTAACTCAAGTAGCATTACATTTCTCAGGTCATAATCTTTCACTTTTTTTCTTCACTTACTAGAACTGACAAGTATAATTTCTCTGCAGAAGAAATGAAATCATGTATTGATCTACCATCAGTACAGGCAAGAAGACTAAAAATTGTTTCCTGTAAAATTCTACTTTTCCTTCAAAAGCTCTGCAAGTTTTACTCCTCAATTTAAAAAATTAAAAATTGTGTCTGTGTGTATGTATCTTAGCTGGGGAGATTCCTAAGGAAGGGCAAACATAGTAACTCTGAACAAATCTCTGAGATGTAGAAATACCTGATTTTTGCATTAACAGATAATGTTTTGTGGAATGTGCCAAAATAAAGACCATCACATTAGAACAATAGTTTAACTGGGAAAAAAGCAAAGCAGCAGATTGAAGGAAGTATAATTCTACATTAAGTGGAGTATTTTGAGTAAAGTTATACAGAATTTTCTTGTGAAAATTTCTTTTCCTCAGAATTAGTATTTTTGGTGAAAATTATTCATTTCCTTTAAGTTCTCATCAGAATGTTCTTTTTGGTCCATAACTTTGACCAGGACTTACAACCATAGAAGTTCTTACAGCACAAGAGGCTTGTCCTGGAATTTGCTTTTTTCATTCCAGTGAAAAATTAAATGAATATTGAAATCTCAGAAGTTGCTGAGGGGTCATACCTGTAGAGATTTAATTTTTAATAATTACCACTATGTATTTCTAAATAGTAGATTTCACTATTAAATCGAACATCATCACAGAATGGATATTATATAGGAGTTATTCAGAGCGGTTACAGGAGAAGGGAAGTTACCCTCCATTCACAGTCCCCATAACTGCCTTTATGCTTTAAAATGAGACAAAAGATGGTCCAGAAGGTGTCAGAAGTGAATAATTCCAGGACACAATGGTGATAGTGAATAAAGAAGTGAGTGAACTCAGTTCAGGCTGAAGGAGTGCCTCTGATAAGCCCACACAGAGAATTGGGAATGATTTTATATAATTTCTGGTTTTACTTAAGACTCTTTACTGAGAGAAAGCAAGCTGAGGTTTAGCAATATGAATCAGAAATGTCTTGATCCAAGCACCCCAAACAAGCAGAACCCTGTAACAACAGGGTTACAAAAATCAAGATAGTATAGGTCAACATTTTTTTCAGTGCTTTGAATGGTGAAAGAAATTATTTGCAATAGCTTTGGAATTAAATAAAAAATGATGAGATTTTTGGGACTTATAAAAGGTAAAACAGAAGTGTTAAAGCATAACAGAGAAAGAATTTATTATAATTTTTTTTAATGGTGAATTAGACAAACCTTCCACTCTGGAGCCCTACAGGAAGATAAATTACAATAATGATAATAAATAATGAAAAATTAGTTTTACTTTTTCTAATTCTGACCAGTCTTGGGCAAGATATTTCTTTCATACATCTTTCATAATTTGTAAATGCAGAACTGAGAGATGAACAAGTGCTGTCATATGCAGATAATGTTTCTTGAGTGCAAGGTGACATTACATGTGATGAGTAGGTTTTTCCAGTGCATACTTAATAATAGAACTAAATGTTCTTTTCTCCCATTGCTTAAAGATTTAATGAGAAAGAATAATAATAACACAATGACATATGTAAAGATATACAAAATGCAATGTGTCTTCAGTTCTTGCATTGAAAAAAATTGTGCTGAAGGAGCTTGTTGTATGACAAGAAACTCAACAAGACCTGGCAATGTACTCTCACAGCCAAGGAAGCCAAACCATCCTGGGCTTCATCAAAAACAGTGTGGCCAGCAGACTGAGCAAGGTGACTCTACCCCTCTGCTCTCATGGGATTCCACCTGGAATACTGCGTCCGGCTCTGGGGCCCCCAACGTAGGAAAGACATGGATCTGTTGGAGTTAAATCAGAAGGGAGCCACAAAGATAATTAGAGACTGAAGCAACTCTCCTCTGAAGGCTGGGAGTGGGGTTGTTCAGCCTGGAGAAGAGAAGGCTGTGACGTGACCTTGTTGCAGCCTTCCAGTACCTAAAGCAGAATTTTGACAAAGGGATGTAGTGATGTGGCTTTAAACTGAAAGAAGATAGATTCAGATATCAGGAAGAAATTCTTTAGTGTCAAAGGGATGAAACACTGGAACAAGCTAGTCAGAGAAACTGTGGATGCCCCATCCTGGAAATGTTCTATTTCAGGGTAAATTAGGCTTTGAATAACCTGTCTGGTGGGTGTCCCTGCCCATGGCAGGGTGGATGGAGCTAGATGACCTTTAAGGTCATCTTTCAACCCAAACCTTTCTATGATTCTATGATAAATAACAAGTATATCTAGCCAACGGCTCAAATTGAGATAATCTTAGAACCCTACTGTTAGGGGTGGGCTTTTTGCTTGATTGCACTGACAGGTTAAATAACTTCCTTTGAGTACAGAGGGTTTGAGATTGCTAAAGGATCCTCCACTTGCTGATAACTGAGCATTTGATGTTATAAACATGAGGGGTTTTTTCTTGAATTGTAAGAGGATTTGTAACAAGATAATAAATTACTGCGTTTGACATTGAGAAATATATATTGAGCAATCAGTGAATGGAAGTAAGATTATATAAAGTTGGCTAATGTGTCTTAACTGTACTATAATAAACACAATGAAAATGCTCTTTCCCCTGCTGATTTTTTTTCTGTCATCTGGTAAAAAGCAGAGCAGTGTGGCAATGTATAGCTCTCCCTTATGACCTTATTTTGCAGTTTAAAAGCATTAAACTAGGATGATAATGATATCATAGATACAGAAGAGGAAAATGGGGAAAAATCATAAAGCAAAGTAGCAAATGTCAAACTGACAAGACTTTTATGTTTCACAAAGCCCACAGAGGAAAAATGTCTTGTCTTACTAAATTTGCCTCTTTCACTACAGAATATATCTTAAAAGTACATTGACTGCTGCTGCACACTGGACTAGCAAAGGAACTCAACTGTAACTGTACCATGTAACTGAAATTGCTCATCGCAAATGAAAATGACTTTTGGTCAGAAAGAGTGATAGGTGTGCTATCAAACAATCTAATAAAATCTATTCCTTTCCTTCACCAGCCAAGGTTTTCTGGGAAGTAGCTTCACAGAAAGCAAGAACAGTCCTGTCTCTCATATTCAACTAAGAAATCAATTATAGCTACTCAGTATGCAAAACATGTTTTATTTTAACATGCCCTGTCAGAAACAAGGTAGTAATATTATTTGTTTCAAAAATACAATTCAACAGAAAGAAGTTTAGTTGAAGTAGCACTCCGTAAAGGACATATGATGTACTTTGATTCTGATGTGTCCTACAGCATCAACTTAACTTCAGATTTTAAAATTTACAGCTACATAAGGAACTATGCATGATGCTAAGTAACATCATATATAGCATTTTCTGCTGCAGATTTTTGTTGGAAAACTACCTTTACGATAAATATTCTCCATATGTTCAGATAAATATTTTACTGCATTACTTCATCACTAATGTTCTGATTCTCTTCCAAATGTGAGTATGAGATATATGAATAAGTTAAAAAGTACTGAGGCCACTATTGAATCCTGGAGGACACCACTAGTGACAGGTCTCCAGGTGGACCCTGTGCCACTGGTTACAACCCTGGGATCTGCTGTTCAGCCAGTTCTAAATCCACCTCACTGTGTACTCATCTAGTCCACACTTACTAATTTTGCCTAAGAGAATATTGTTAGAGACAGCGTCAAATGGCTTGCTGAAGTTGAGGTAAACAATATCCACTGCTCTCCCCTCACCCATCCAGGTAGTTGTTTCATTGTAGAAGACAATCAGTTTGGTCAAGCACAATTTACTTTTAGTGAATCCTTGATGACTACTCCTGATCACCTTCTTGTCATGCATGAGGATAGAGAAGGCCTCCAGAATGTAGTACTCCATCATCTTTCAAGTAACTGAGGTGAGGTTGACTGGCCTATAGTTCCTTAGGTCCTCTTTCTTGCTCTTTCGAAGACCAGGGTGTTGTTTGCTTTCTTCCAGCTCTTAGGCACCTATGCCAATCATACAACAACCTTTCAGATATGACTGTGAGTAGCTTGGCTATGTCTCCCAGCTCTCTAAGCACTCGTGGATGCATCCCATCAGGGCCCATGGACTTGTGGTTGTCAAGTTTGCCTAGGTGTTCTCTAAGCCAATCCTCTTTTTACCAAAGGAAAACCTTACAACATTCCTTTACCATGGTCTCCTGGGTCAGAGATTCCTGAGGGTTTGTCTTATCAATGAAGACTGATGTAAAGAAGGCATTTAGTAACACTGCCTTCTCTGCATCCTCTGTTACCAGGGTTTCCCTTCTCTTTAGTAACAAGCCCACATTATGCTTTGGTTTTCTTTTGTTATCGATGTATTTCAAGTGCTTCAATTTTGTTCAAAGCTCTCCTTCCTGACTATTTACTGTCAGAAGTGGACAACTCAGGTAATACCTACTTCTACTAATAAGAAAATGCTACCTTTCAAACTTTACCTTGCAAGATGCTCAGTTACTACCAGTCAATACCAGGAAATTTCCTCTAGTTACAACCTTCTTTTTTGAAGTAGCAAAAAGGTCCCAACCCTCTATGTAATCCAATTATCCAGAGAGAGATTGTATGCCTTTCACTGCTAGTGGATTCAGTAAAAAAATGAAAGAACTTAGGAGGCATTTTAACGATTGTTGTAGCCAAGTACAGCTATTTTGTCAGACATCCTTTACAGTCATTGGATGCATTGTGGGTTTCGTGGGGGATTTTTGAGAGGGAAGGTTATTTTTGGAAATCTTGATTTAGGTGCTCTGAAAAGAACCTTTGTTTTTCTCTCTATTTACTGCAGACCCTAAAGAAATTAGCATTTATAGCTCAAAAGTACTTAATAAAAAGTGTCTATCACTTCAGATTATCAAATCTGGCACTATTTTTTTTTCATGTTTGTTTATTTAGTTTTATGCAAATGGAAAAAAAAAACAACTATAAGCCATTCTTTGAATTAACAAAGTTTTCAAACACTTGCATATCTTCACTTGAACTCAAGCAGAAAAACAATAATTTTGATTACAGTTTATATCTTACTAAACTGCAACCTGCTTGAACTGGAGTATGTAAAAATATATACTGGCATATTCTCATTCCATGCACTGTCAAAAGAGGTATAAACTAGACTAGATACAAGGGAAGTAATACAGTACTTGAAACATAAGGTGAGGCTTGTATATAAACTAGATTTAAAAGTGACATGGTCCAAGCTAAAAAAATATTTTGTCTTCAGTTCTGAATTTTCATACTTTCTCTCCTCATCAAGTGCAAGCTACTCAGGCTCAGGGTTCAGGTTTAAGAGAAAAGTACACCCCCCTATCCCCACACCACACATACACACCAGCCCAGATTCTTAGATTTAGAGAAAGTTTCCCTAACCTTTAGAACCTCTCCTGAGTTCAGAGGCAAAGTGGACTACATCTGAGTCTTCTTCAGTTCAGATATGCTCAAGAGGGAAATGGTCAATTTAGAAGATCAAAGGACAAATTCACGTGAATGTTAGCAAAAGTAACTCCGTTGACTGTAACAAATTCAAACAACGTGTAGCAGACATGTATTTGGCCCAAAAGTCTTAATAGAAACAATAAAATTAATTTGTATCTAAAAATAATAATAAAAGACAATATATAGCCTAAAGTCCCAGTGTTATTATTTAATTGAGGAGTGGAGCTTATAACGCCACACTCTTTTATGGTGTGGCCCATTTAACAGCTACTTTGTAGCTGACTGTGCCTCATTTTAAAACATTCATGGTCTTCTATTCTTTCCTTTTAAGTATATTTGTTAAACAGGATAGCATGAGATGGAACTTGTATTTGTTATTTATTTTACTTCAGTCTATGTAGCAGGAGTACTGGTGTCCCTTCACAGCCGTTCCTTTATGCTTTTAACTGCAATTATCACGATTTTCATTTTCTACCTCACCTTCTGGCTAGCAGGTGCCATCTAAAAATATTGATTGTCACACTGCAGAGATAATCTTTGCTGAAGATAGGGTGGGTCTGGAAGGCTACATCATTATCCTGAAAATACCGTGTAAGTATAATCACTCTGCCTGGGTACACCCATGTACTTCTGCTGTGCACCTTCCCTCAAGGACTTTCTGGACACAACCAACTTCACCAGGTGGCAGTGGAATTTCCATTAGTGATATACTTAGCCAGGTTAAGGTTAATTCAAACATTTATAATGTTATTAGAGCTGTGGACACGTCTGAAGTATGTCAGAGTCGAAAACATGTTTGAGGCATCTGGGGTAAGAAAATAGCACAGTCCCAAATTATGACAGATAGTTGCCACCTTTGTTAAACCTGAGAGATGAGTGCATGATTGTCTTTTGCTTTATGGACAACTGTGTTATAATGAATGTTGCACTAAAAAAAAAGTTCTCTAAATAGTGGGGTTTAAGTATAGATACATTAAAAAACAAAGATTGTAACTAATATAATTTGAAAATTCTATATTATCACTTATTAGTAATAAGTATTTGTGAGTTTATTAGTAATAAATTTCATTATTTCTAGTGGTTATTTGTACTGTCAATATGTATTTATGTATTTGTCAATATGTTCTACCAAAAACAGATGATATTTTCTCTCCTTGCAATTTTGACACAGCAGTACTTGATAGCAATAACAGGTCATTAAAATAACCCATGAGAGATGAAGATTTTAGTTTTAAAACTTCTATAAGTTTTAATATAAATTCCTAGCTTCTTTTTCATGCCAATAATTTCAAAACTCTATGCATATATTTTTATAAGATTGTTGGATTTCTCAATTTCATAAAATGTCCTAAGATTCTATTATCTCTTATGCATTCTTACTATAGCTAAAGCTTAAATTGTAATTACATTAATGAGCAACTTTTTATATTAGAAATTTGCAAGCAGAAATCTTGTTTATTTCTGAAGCAAAAGAAAAAAGTTAACTTGAGTACATAGTATACTTTGACACAAAATTTCCTGTCCATTTCAATTTCCCAAACATTTCATTCTCAAAAGGAAAATCTCAATCTCAAGGCAAAGCAGCTCCTCGCAATGCCATATATGCAGTAATATCCTATTTATTATAAGTGGATACCTTTAACCATATTACAAGTTTTCTTATGGTGACAATTCTTTGATTTGTGGTTATTTTTCATATCGTAAGCCTTTAATATTTTTTTCAGAGTTTGATATTGAATAAAAATATTTTCAAATTAAGAGATAAAGATCTGTTAGGATAGAATTATTGTGGAAATTACAGTGAAAGTACAACAGAAAATGATAATTCTGCATCTGACCCTGGGTACAATACACCCAGACATTCAGAAATAAATTTGAATTTAGGAGAAATGCATTGTTAGGCATCAAACAGTTTGAATGAAGATCTGAAAAACATACCAAAGATAACCTTACTATCCTGATTAAGACATTTCTGCATTTACAGATCCACATTAGGAAAAAAATATTTTGAAGTGCAAATTTATTTTGCCTTTGCTGCATATATTCCATTTTATCACTGTGTGCAAGTACATGTTTGCATATTCCTATATCCATTTACTTATTTGAAAAATGTTCAGATGTTTTTTCAGATTAACTCTAGCTTCCCTACAGTCTCAATAATAGATTGAGTATAATTACAAGGTTCATATTGCTTAAATTACTGTATGCATTTATATATGTACCTAATACATGCTTAGCTTTATTTTAACAGTAACTTAAAGGCATATAATATTTTAGATTTTTTAATTATGATTATTGAACAATAACCCATCAGTGATCCTTTATTACTCAATTAGTAAGTACCTTTAATTGTGTTTAATTAGCTTATATTACTAGTTTCATCTCATTCTGACGAAAGCCACTGAATTTTCAAACAGTGTTAGAATAGTGTTGCTTCTGAAACTTATTGCTACCAGAAATTTTTCAAACAGGGAAAATATTGCTGAATTCCAGTAAATCTTTTCCAGAAATTGACTGGGTCACAGAATGGTGAGGTTGGAAGGGACCATACTGGGTCATTTGTTCCAACCTCCCTGCTTAAACAGGGTCATCCAAGAGCACATTGCACAGAATTGCATCCAGATGATTCTTGAATATCTCCAGTGATGGAGACTCCACAACCTCTAGGGACAATCTGTTGCAGTGTGTGGTCACCTGCAGAGTAAAGTTCTTCCTTATGTTCAGGGGTAATTTCCTGTGCTTCCATTTCTGCCCATTGCCTCTTGTCCTATTACTTGGCGCCACTGAGAAAAGCCTGGCTACATCCTCTTGCCACCCTCCCTCCTGATACTTATATACATTGATGAGGTCCCCTCTCAGTCATCTCGAGGCTAAATAGGCCCAACTCTCTCAACCTTTCCTCGTAAGAGAGATGCTCCAGTCCCCTATTCATCTTTGTTGCTCTCCACTGGACCTGTTGCAGGAGCTCCGTGTCTCTCCTGTGCTGGGGAGCCCATAACTGGACACAACACTGCAGATTTGGCCTTGCTAGGTCTGAGCAGAGGGGCAGGATCACCGCCCTCGACCCGCTGCAATACTCACCACTGCAAAAAAAGAAATAGCATAGAAAACTCCAGCAGAAAATGTTCCATTCTGACACAGGTCTCCACAGAGCTAGTTTTAATTATCATAAGCTAGTGTTAATATATACTTTTAGGTTATTAGTAAATTAAGTCAAGTTTAAAAGACTGTTTGGTCATGGAGAAAGGGTTGGAGACTTCTTAGAGAAGGGTGGTTGCTGGTCTGACTCCAACAGATACAAGAGGTTGTACTGTTCTGGGGCAGCAGATTAAAAACATACAATAGAAACTTGCACATCAGCATAGAACATTTTGTTCTGGAAAATCTCACACAATAAACCATCATGTGCTGTCCTTCACATATGAAGAATAGTAGGTTTGTTTAACCTTCAGCACACTGAATTAGACCAATAGCCTGTTTATATACTGAACAGAATCAGGACACTGACTCAATTGCCCACCTGCCTCAGTCCTACTAACTGCTGGCAAGTTTTCCTCTGCAGCTTTTGCCAAAAAACACTCTTGAGACAATGCCCAGGCACCAGATGAGAGTATTAGGGACCTTGAATCATTCCCAGAGCACAATATGAACAAATGCCAATCATGTTTGGTCCCTCCATTCTACAAATCCAGGAATAAAAACAGCACACAGAAAATTATAATTATATACTACAGTTCCAGGAATGTCATATGTAGCCCAGAAGGCCAAATGTAGTGCAGTCTGGACAGAGTCTGTCTCTTGCTCCCAGAAGCCATTGATTGTTCCTGTTTTATTTAGCAGGTTATAAAGCAGTGTGGATAATCCCTTGCCCAATGCTCAGTCTCACTGTCTAGCATTGTTCTATTTACCAGTAATGAATTTCTTTGAATTAGGAAGAATTTCTTCACAGAAGGGGTGATTAGATATTGGAATAGGCTGCCAAAGGAGGAGGTGGAGTCACCATCCCTGGAGGTGTGTAAAGAAAGACTGGACATGTCACTTAGTGCCATGGTCTAATTGACATGGTGGTGTTCAGTCATAGGCTGGACTCGATGATCTCAGAGATCTTTTCCAACTTAACTGATTCTGTGCTTCTGTGATTCTGTAATGATATACATTTCCCTTTTTAGACAGTAAAGAAAATGTCTTTTGGTCTATGCAGATATACATGGATTAATGAGGTGATTTATGAAGTGGTCAAACGGAACAGTTAATCCCTGTCTACACTGACTAGGGGTATTACTAACATGTAATCATTCTCCCATTTCCTATCTACCTAACAATTTTCCTTTCACTACAGTGTATAGTGAAGCAATATCCCTTGATAGTATTGTTTTAATGATTAATTTTTTTTTTAATACCACGCAAGGCAAAAGATCTAGCAAAAACCTTCTCTTTGAACAGTAGTAGAAGGGGACAGACCAAGGAATAGAACTGTCATTTGCTAATGAAAAGAGGTCAAGACATAGTTCAGTTTTCCTAGTAATATGGTTTAATTTCATTTTGTTTTCTCCCCACCTACGATATAGGCTGAACCTGTTATTCTAGGCGTCACTGGAGAACACAATAAGCAGGTGCCTAATTAACTGCCCTTTACTGACTCGGATGCTACTCTGACAGAAAGTTTTACTGTTGCAGTTGAAAGTACAAATAAAGATTTAGCAGAATGACAAGTCGTTGCTATTAAGAGGATATTTCAAATGTTTTAGTTTTAAAAATTTCAAATACTTCATATTAAAACCCTATTGAAGGAAAAGGCCAGAGCTTCATGAACCAACAGATAGCATATGAAATACCCTTTTCTAGTGCAAAGTTCTAAGATAGTGAATTTAGCCTGGGGATAACAAAAGAGATAGTGTTAATCTGCTTGTTCCAGTTCTTTTTGAGGTCACGTATTGGGTTAGTCTATCAATTCAATTCAGAGAATAGGAAGTCAGTTCTAAATGATATTATCTCTGCTTCAGAAACTTGTTATTTTACAAAAGTTTGAGTGGTAGACTGAGACAAGTTTGGAAGATATTTATAAGCAGCTGAACCACCCAGGGAGACCACAAAAGACATAAAGAATATGGAATATTGACTGTGGCATAATTTAAATATTTTCTGAGGAGAAGATCTGCACTGGAGAGAGCAATCATTTACTCTTTTTTTTGGACACTGCAACTGTATTTTTCTGCACTGTGTAGGATACCTGTAAGTTAGAGAGCATGAGAGTTGTCAACCTTACAAGTTACAAACATGATTTCAGAATATATCTTAAACTTAGTCCTGCTGTCAATACATCACAGGTAAGTGCAACTGCAGATTACAGGTAAATATTTTAGATATGGATAAACATGTCTAGTATATGAAAATAGGTGAATTTTCAAAGGAAAGTGACTCCCATTAGACAGGATCATGTGGATGTTTCATGGATACCTAGATCTGCTTTTTTATAATAATATTTGTATGGATCTAGTAAGTTTGTAGTACTTAGTACTATAGCACTTAGTATATTAGTGTTTCTAAATAAAGATATTATTTGTTCACTTCAAAGAAATATTATTCATTATTTCTTCATTCACTGATACTTTTAAAATATCATAAACCTAAAGAGAAAAGAATGAACCAGGAACATATAAATCTATATCACAGAAACATAGAATCATAGAATGGTTTGGGTTGATAGAGGCTTTATAGATCTTTTAGTTCTAGCTCCCCTGCCATGAACAGGGACACCTTCCACTAGACCAGGTTGTTCAAAGCCCCATCCAACCTGGCAGTCTGTTCCAGTGCATCAACACCCTCAAGATAAAGAGTTTCTTCCTAATATCTAATCTAAACCTACATTCAGTTTAAATCCATTCCCCTTTATTCTACACAACCTTGTAAAAAATCCCTCTCCAGCTTTCTTTTAAGACTCCTTTAAGGTGTTGGAAGCCTGCTATAAGTTCAAGCTTGGAAAGGTCCCTCTGGATGACATCCCTTCCCTCCAGTGTGTTGACTGCGCCACACAGCTTGGTGTTGTTGGCAAACCTGCTGAGGGTGCACTCAATCCCTCTGTCCATTTCACCAACAAAGAGGTTAAACAGCGTTGGTCCCGCTAACAACCCCTAAGGATCACCTCTTGTCTGCAAGTGTCTGTACAAATACATGGGGGGGTGGGGTGAGGTGTCTGGTGTGTGTGGTCCCAGAAACCTAATATGGAGTGTCTTGGGGAAGAATGTGAAGGACCAGGAATCAGAATGGGAACAATTTCAGAAGCGGAAAAAGATGTACAGCAACTGAAAGGACTTTATGGTACAGACTTTACAGTTATTATGTATATACACGTTGTATGTTTCCCCAGAATTTGTATCTCACGAGCATGCCCAGGTTTGTCCATTTCCCTGCTTTCCTGTTGGTTGGCTGGAGAAGCTGCAGAGAGGAGACAGCCTCCATTCGCCCTTTCCTTCCCCGGTTCCTCCCACGTTCCTCCCTCTTTTGCCTGTGCTCCTATCCCGATTTGTTCCCCCATTTGTCTGTCTCATGCTCCACCCCTTTCTGTTCTGGTCCTTTCCCCATCTGAAAACCATAAAACCTCTGGACACCTCAATAAAGTATTCCATTTGCACCTCTACCTTGACTCCCGAACCCATCCGTGCTGTGTCACGGCCCCATCCCCCCTCGGACTGTGACAGAAGAATGAGTTTGGAAATATACTGGGCCGCAGAAAACTTCATGCAATAAAACATCAAGTATACTGATCATCTTTTGCTAGCACCAAAACTAAATAAAAGGCAACACAATAAACCATAACACATAACCTGGTACAGTGCAACCTAAGAGAGATTTTTTCTCCCTTCTTTCATACAACTAGGTTCTCTGGAAACTTTTTTGATTAAATGCTTTTCTCTTGATTTGTGGAAAACACCATATTCCAGGGAGCATGTACAAATTATATTTCCTTAAAAGTCAATTTTTTAATATATGGTCGAAACATTTGAGGAGATTATTTCAGTTCTCTCTTTAAACTGATATTTTTAAAAACACTTCTAATAATGACCAAATTATATTACTAAAACCCAGTTTTAGTAATGAAGTTTACGTTATATGTCTTTTGATCCAATCAGCTGTCATCATAGCAAGTTTTTTCTTATTTTTACATTTTAAAGTGAAAAGTCCAAGTTTTCCAGTTCAATGCAACTTTTGTGTTTAAATGGACCTGAACCAAGGCTGAAAACATGTGTGTTCTAGCCTCTTCATATTTTCTTAGCTTCTGTCCTTCATATAAAACTTGGACAAAAACAAACATAAAAACAATACTACCAGTAGATTAAAAATACTACATCTTTGCCTACTTGTCTTACAGTCTCCACAGTACCTACCTTTGTGCTATGGCCCTGTGGAAGATAGTTAGCAAGCAGGGTAAGTTAACGCCACCTGAAGTTTCTGTCAGGAGGGACAGTCGTTTTCTTCCAGCATCAGGGGAACTCTGATGCTCATCAATGTTCTCCTGTGTTCACACAGAAGATGTAGCACATTTTCACTCACTGTGCTCAATCCCACACTGATGAATAGAGATGTTGATGTCATGCAGATCTCCATGACAGAGCCCAGTAAGGAGTCGATTTCGGGATGGATAAACAATAAAATCAGAATACCTGCACAAATTCTGTTGCCCCACCAAAGTAGATTTTATAGATGAAGTGATTTGTTTCCTGTCCTCTAAGTTAATTTCTGTATTTCTTCAAAGGAAAATGTTTAAGTTTTCATGAGTTCAGAATGTCATTCTATTCATGATTTTTCCATTACCTGAGATCTTCCACCAAGACAGTCCAAAGGTCTTACTTCTTTGTCCTGCTTCCAGCAAACAAGTGTTTCTACTCAGTAGCTAAAGAAAATTTTGAATTCATTTTGCTTTTTCCACTCTGCTCTCTGAAGTATTTTAGGCTATCTGTTTAAGAGACATAAAGTAAGCTGCTTTATGTTAAGATTCTTGTAAAAGCTTTTCTATTCCCTTAGAAAACACAATCCAGTTTTTATTTACACAAGGTAGTCACCAGACTTCTACTTCCTCCTCAATGTGATGGCATAGTAGGAAGACAGCAGAGTACTGTCAGGAGTGGGATAAGGAAATCCTCACACATACATCACATATGTATGTATATATGCCATGTTTCAGGTCTTTAGACTTAAAGGTCACTTCAAGGGAGCAGATCATCCCAGGCTTACTCACAGTGTCAGTTCTTGTACTTCTCTTAGAAGTAACTTCTCTTGGTCAAAACTGGACATAAGACTCAGGACTCAATTAGGAATAGCAGTCATACTATTCTTATTCATAATAATAATCCATCATTTAGCGAAAGAAATCTGCAACATGAAAAAGAAAAATTTCATACAATTACAAGGGTGGACTTGTAAGGATGTTCCACAATTTATTCCACAACTTTCTTAACTTAGAATCACATTAATATTCAGAGAAGGATTGAAAAATACATAACATTTCAAGCCAAGTCATTCTAAATTTCCTCCTGTGACTGGTTTGGATGGGAGTGAATAAGAGCTATACTGCATAAACTTTCTTAATTGCCTCAGGATCCTTCGAAATAGAGTTACAAAATTGGCATTATCTCCCTAACTACCCATTACCTGAACACAATTGCTTTGGAGGATATTTCAGTGCTGCTGGCTAGGAGGGTTGCTACATATGCTTACAGGATAAGCAAGCAAGAAATTAACTTCCTCGGAACTGTCCACCAGACTCCAAATACCTGTTATTAATGGGTGACAAGGAATAAACCCAGGCTGCTCTCCAGTATGCAGATCCAAGATGAATAATAATGTCCATGTGGAAAAGAGTGGTGAGCAGCAAACCAAAGGGTGAGCTGAGCAAGATAGCTTGTGAATTGAGCCCAGCAGACACTAAAACAGGCATCAGAGTTCCTCTTTCCCTTCATTACCTTTTATTTTATAATAAAATAGATGGAGTTTTACATGTTTAATTATAGTTAATACATTGTACCTCATACCCCATTTTTTGCTTATGTGGGAGTAAGGTTTTCATGAAACTAGTTCAGCATTTTTAGTCTTTCTTGCTCATTCTTTGTTATTCATGTCTGACTAAGCCCCAACTTACACTTTTAAGGACAGTTGCAAATGAACTGTGTTTGTGTAGGACACATGCCAGACAGTGGATTTCCTATCCTTTCAAAAATAAAAGAAAAACAAAAGCAAATATGTCACCCGATAAGTCATCGGTTTTAATTAGACCTTTCTTTAATGGAAGATGATGTCTATGTTTTGAGTGGCTTGCTGGCTCTCAGTTTCCCCACTTATAACTTCACATTAGCAACATGATGTAAATGAAGATAATGATAATATTAAAATCAATATTTATATTGAAAAAAATACATGTGAAATTAGAAACTGGTGTTAACAGATGTGAACACACGACAAAAAAATATTTGCAGTAAATTTGAAAACAAGTAAAACCTTACTGTAAATAGGACAGGACAAAGACTTAGGTAACCAGAGTCACTTTTAAGGCACTAAATAATGTTCCACTTTTCTGGGAGCTTTGTAGCTAATTTCTTTTAGTTACACATAGTAGGCAAGTAATTTAATCAGTTACTCAGTAGTGGTACTATGCATCTGAAAGAAGGAAACTAAACAATTGCACGCTGATTGAAAAAGATTTGATCCCACTATCTTTCATTGCTTTCCCATTTGTGTTGTTAGAAATTATTTGAAAAGTGAAATTGGTATTTTGTTAATGCAGCTAGCTGCTGATTTCCTGACCACTGCTTTATAAATTGCAGCCCATAACAGAGACCTGCAGGCAACCCTGAACAGAGCCGTTTTCTTCATCTGCAAAAGAAGCTCCACATGTTTTTTCCCCTACAAAATAATTCTGAACTCTGTGTGTGTGTTGTAAAGAAGGATTGAAGGACAGATCACTCTTATGGAATGACAACATGTAAGGAAACATGTCCCAGCATTTCCTCTAAAGAAAATATAGAGAGAAAAGTCTGCCAGCCCTCAACAAATTTTGCCTAGCAAAAGCAATTGCTTAAACTATTTGATTGTTTATGTCAGAGCCATCAGTGGTGGTATGAAAACTAGTCTACCTAAGTAAATATTTGGCATTCTTTATACCAATGGTGATAACGCATTTGTATAAAATGTGACATTTGCCAAGATGCCAAGTATGTTCAGGCAGACCATTGCAGTGTGAACTAAAATGTGTTTGATTTTTCTTTCCACTAATGCATATCATTTTTAAATGTGACTTGTAAAGAAAAATCAATGTATGTATTCCTTATTGGAGTTTAAGAATAGGGAAAGGGGTGATAGCAACTGATTTCAAGGATTATGAGTCTTTGCTGATTACAAAGAAAAGTACACTTTAAATGTCAATAAGTGTAGAGACAAACTGAGAATTCCTGAAATATAGTTGAGCTAGCCTAACAGCAGGCATTTAAAAATATCAATGGAGATTTTTCAGTTAAAGGTATATAAAAATATAATAAAAGAGGAAAAAAACAGTTGCTTTGAGGAAAGAATAAGATTAAGTATAATCTTAACACTGGTCTTCAATTAGGCAAGTTGTTTATCTCAGACTTATACTCTGTCACAAAAAAGAGACTGACAATAGCAAGGATCTAAAAAAGGAAAAAATCTCAACTGAAGGAAAAACACGACCCTCTGAGGACTGAGGAGACTGGATAATGTTCATGTTAGAATCCTTCAAAATTAGGGACCCTGTAATGAGTGTTTTTAATCATTCTTTTTGGAGAAGAAGAGTGCAATCAGACTGAAGCACAGTAATTTCTACATATTAGAGGGGGATGAAGTATCAGTCATTCCTGCATATCAGTAATGAGAGAATGTCTGTAATTGTCCTTAAAGAAAAATGGCATATAATAATATAATATAACAATAATATTATAATTATTACAATATTATAATATAATTAATATAATTAATTATATTAATATAATAGCAGCTGAGTAAATATTGAACATGCTAAACTAATCCAATAACTTTTTTTTCACTGAAAGTTCTCTAAACAGAGGACATTCAAAAATTTCATCACTGTGAACTCCAGTCAAGATCTTGATATACCAGTGAAAGATAGGTATATGTTAAGCTGAAGGAGATGGAGGTAGGTAAAACTTCAAGGTCATATAAAGGGGATGTTGGCAATGGAGAACTTTAAAAATTGAATCATTAGCAGGTAGTGATGTTATTTTAATGGTTAGTCTAAAGACTTGATTTGGGATTGGTATCTTAAGTCAAAATTTTGATCAACTTTATCCAAAATATTAGGAGTGTATTAATGAAATTTACTAGCACAACGTTACAAAACATTCAAATGAAAGATGGCTCTGAATACTACAAAGAAAGAGATGAGTGATATGTAGGGTTGGACTTGGAACAATAGAAGTGGTATGAAATTCAGTTTTATGAAGTGCAAGTTCATAGTTTTGGGAATCAACCCCCAAATATTTCTCTACAAACTGTGCCTAGTCAGTTTGGAATGGAGAGTAATCTTGCTGGGAACAGCCCACAGTGAGTGACAGTATCTTTTATAACTTTAAAAAAGGCAAGCAATATGCCAAAATAAATTTTTCCCTACAGAGATAGAAAAGTGTGAGTACCATTGTACATGAAAGGCACTAGATCTCTTTTGAAATTGTTTCATATCAGTTGCATATGTTCAAGAAAGATTTAATGAAAGCAGAAATAGAAACACTTAAGATGACTGGGGGCATGAAAATGTTTTAACTTAATACATTTATATATAGTATGTCTTGTTTACAGCAGCTGGAAAACAGACCTTGAGAATGCCTGGGGTCCTTAATCTCTTAAAATCAAATTTGTGAAACATTTCAGTGATGACAAGCTGAAAAGCTAAAAAGAAGAAAACTAGAAAACAAGTGTGCTGGCATCTCTTTGTAATAAAAATTCAAACAGTTATATAGCTGAAAGTACATTTTGCTTGTAAAATTATTGTTAACTATTAATACTTTCAAGGTAGGACTCATCTGAAATATGCAAAATTTGACAATAACTTAATGAATATCTTGGCTTTTTCCTTATATGAGGATGTGTCTATTACAGAATCCCAGAATCAATTAGGTTGGAAAAGATCTCTGAGATCAAGTCCAGCCTATGACCGAACACCACCACGTCAACTAGACCACGGCACTAAGTGCCACATCCAGTCCTTTCTTAAAGACCTTCAGGGATGGTGACTCCACCACCTCCATGGGCAGCCCACTCCAATGTCTAATCACTCTTTCTGTGAAGAAATTCTTCCTAATGTCCAACCTGAACCTCTCCTAGTGCAGCTTAAGGCTGTTCCCTCTTGTCCTATCCTCAGTAGTCTCTGAGAAGAGACAGACACCCACCTGGCTACAATCTACTTTCAGGCAGTTGTAGAGAGGAATAAGGTCAATCCTGAGCCTTCTCTTCTCCAGGCTAAACAACCCCAGCTCCCTCAGCTGCTCCTCACAGGACTTGTGCTCTAGACTCTTCACCATCTTCATTGCCCTTCTCTGGACCTGCTCCAGCACTTCAATGTCCTTCCTGAACTGAGGGGCCCAGAACTGAACACAGTACTTGAGGTGTGGCCTACTAGTGCTGAGTACAGGGGAATAATCACTTCCCTAGTTCTGCTGGTCACACTATTTCTGATACAGAAATTGATGTAGTTTATATATATATATGTGTATATGATACATTAATTTACTAACAGGGTTGTCTTTGCTGTTATTCAGCATATAAACTATTAATTATTATTCCTAAAAGTACTTAATAAATGAATACCCGTCTTAAGCACCTAAAAGCGCACAAAGAGTCCTCAAGAACAAATCACAGGCAAAACTGGGCTAATTATCAATTACCCTATACGAATTGCACTTGTGCAGTGTGATGCACCAATAATGGATTAATTTAGTATGCCAGTTTTAAGGTTTTCTGTTGTTGATGAAATTAACTAAAAAAAAGAAATCCTGTTAATTAACTAAGAAACCTAAACAGGAATTTGAGACAGGCACTGAGTTTGAGACTCAGCAAGAGAAATCTTTTCCTTCACAAGGCTTCCACAGAATACTGTGTCCAGTAACTCAGGACATAATGTAACACAGGACAGAAAAAAATAAAACCACTCATATACATTGTTTTCCAGCTCTCTGCTCTCTACCGATGTAGATGTCAAATTGAAATTTCTCCACTGAAAGATTTTAAAAATATCTTTATTATCCTTCTGGCTGGTTATCCCAGTATGAGGGAGATGTTTTAGACAGTAGTCTAGATGTTCACATCACCATTGTAAATAGTTATATACACAGACTTCAACAACTGTCACAGAATCATAGAATGGTTTGGTTTAGAAGGGGCCTTAAAGATCACCTAGTTCCAGTGTGCCTGCCATGGGGACAGGGAATGGGCAGGGACACCTTTCACAAGACCAGGTTGTTCAGAACTCTGTTCAACCTGACCTTAAACATTTCCAAGAAATGGGATATCTACAACTTCTCTGGGCAACCTGTTCCAGTGCCTCATCACCCTCACAGTAAAGAATTTTTCCTAGTATGTAAACTAAACCTACCCTTTTTCAGTTTAAAGCCATTTTCCCTTGTCCTATCACTACATGCTCTTCTAAAAAATCTCTCTCCATTGTTCTTGCAGGCTCCCTTCAGGTACTAGAAGGCCACAGTTAGGACACCCCAAAACCTTCTCTTTTCCAGGCTGAACAAACCCAGTTCTCTCAGCCCTCACTCATAGGAGGGGTTCTTCCCCCCTCTGATCATCTTGGTGGCCCTCCTCTAACAGGTCAATGTGTTGGAGACCCCAGAACTGGATGCAGTACTCCAGGTGGGGTCTCACCAGAGTGGAATCAGAACAGCCTCCTCTACACTGGGTTGAGGGGTTTTTTATGCGCTATATATCTGAAAAAATAGGCATAATGGTTCTGTTCCAGCAAGGCACAGATGTAGGGTCTATTGCTCCCAGTGGCAGCAGGTGTTGCTGTCTCTGGTACTCTCATTCCCCTGCAATCAGCAACACTTCTAAATCTGACTCTCCAGGGTTTTTGACAAGATACTTTTATATCCCTCATTCGACCTCTTCCCTTTTCCTCCCGTTCCTCAGTGGGAATAGCCTAGATCAAGTCTATTCTTCAGAACGCAAAATTTAACTCTTCCTGTCATAGAATAATATAATCGTAGAATGATTTTTGTTGGAACATAAAAGATTACCTAATTCTAATCCCTCCCTTCCCCCCTCCATAATTAATGTCTTCCTGATATCTAGTCTAAACATAACAACATCTTCCAGTTTAAAGCCATTAGCCCTTGCCCTATTACTATATGCACTTGTAAAAGATCCTTTCCTACTCTTTTGTAAGGCCCCTTTAGGTGCTGGAAGGTGCTCGCAGGAGCCTTCTCTTATCCGGACTGAACAACCTCTATTCTCTTGGCCTGTCTTCATAGTAGAGATGTTCCAGTCCAGTCCTCTGATCATCTCTGTGGCCCTTCCATGGACTTGTTCCAAGGGCCCATGTCTTTCTTGTGTTGGAAACCCCAGAGCTGGATGCAGTACTCCAGGGGAAGTCTCATGACAGCAGAGTAGAGGGACAGCATCACCTCCCTTCACCTGCTGGTCATGCTGCTCGTGATGTAACCCAGGATACAGTTGTCTTTCTGGTCTGTGAGTGCATATTGCTGGGTTTTGTTGAGTTTTTCTTAACCAACATCCCCAATTCATTCTTCTCAGGCTGCTCTTAATTCTTTCATTGCTAGAGTGTATTAGTGTTTGGGATTGACCCAACCCTTATGCAGGACCTTGCTCTTGGTCTTGCTGAACTCCATGAGGTTTTCACAGACTCAGGTCTCAAGCCTCTCAAAGTCCCTCTGGATGGCATCCAGTATGTTGACTGCAACACTCAGCTTGGTATTGCTGGCAAACTTGCTGAGGATGTGCTCGATCCCAGTGCCCACATCACCAACAAAGGTGTTAAATAATGTTGGTCCCAGTACTGATCCCTGAGGAACCTCACTTGTCACTGGTCTCCTCCACATGGACATCAAGCCATTGAGTCCAACCATCCAGCCAATTTGTTACCCACTGAGTGGTCCTCCATCCATCAAATCCATGTCTTTCCAATTTAGAGACAAGGATGCCATGCAGGACAGTGTCAAATGCTTTGCACAAATCCGGATAGATGATGTGAGTTGGTCTTCCCTTACCCACCAAGGCTGTAACCACATCCTCGAAGGCCACCAGATTTTTCAGGCAAATTATATTGATGAGGTTATTAGAGATAAGCAAGCAAAAAAGAGAAACAATTTGATCCTAGAGCAATGTTTATATTAGGTGCTGAAATGCAGATACAGTTCAGAAACATAGCCTCTGTAGTGTAACCCTGACAAAGAACAAGTCAAGGCTCGTTTCTTGACTACTTCCCAATGCATTGATATCATGTATGGTCTGTACCTTTCAACTGATCTACTTAACATTTATCAATCTTTTTTTTTGTAGATTTTCTGTTGATTTTCATTTGTTAATAATAGGTTAGATATTGGCTGACCTCTGATGTAAAACAGTTATTCAGCATTAAACTCATCTCACATGCAGGTGTATCACTTTTTGTTATAAAATTAATTTGCATGTGGAGTTAACACTTAAAGCAATTTTATAGACTATATATATAATTATCTGAGTGTTTCAAATGCATTTTACATTGCATTTATAAATATATATCAAGTAAACACCTAAGAACAAAATTAGCATATGGTTATGAGACGTTTCGCTTTGCACAACTGAAAAGCAGTTCAGCTTCAGAAGAATGAATGAGTCCCTTTTAAAAGGCAGCACTTAGAGAATTATGAGGTTCACTATAATGAGAAAAAAAATATGAGTCAATATCACTGTACTCTACCTCAGTTATTTTGTACTGCACTGTTTATTCTATGTCTCTGTTTTTTCATATTTTGCCCATACCATGATTGAACTACATTAAAAAATGAACAAGGACTTTTCTTTCTCAGATACACATTCAGCATTCATACTGTAGTTACTCTGATTTCATTACACTAGGAGGATAAATGACAACTAAATTAATACAAAGATCTCTTCAGTATCAGTGCTTTATTATTCTGTGCTATTATTTCTTCCTTATGCTGCATATCAGGAATATTTGTTTCACTACTGTTGAAAGTGTCTTTGGCTGTGTAACTCTATGAGCAGGTGACTTACAGCAATGGCAAACCTCTCAGGTTGAAAGCACTTCTTTGTATTCATGTTAATGGTTCTGCAATGCGCTGTGATCAAGCAAGGAAAAAAGATAGATATGGAAATACCGTCTTTTTTTGTTCCCCTCCTTTCCAGTTGGGATGTCTAAAAACCTGTATTGCAAAATAGCAGCTGAAACAAGAGTCAGTAGACTGAATACTTACTGCTCTGGGTTCTGTGAACATGTATGGGACAAAAGATGCATAGTAAATCCTTCTCCTAGTAGCAAATTATTGAAATGCCACATAATGAAACAGGCAAGACAAACCTATTGCTGCATATAATAAAGCTCCATCTGCCAACACTGACAGCATTTGTTATCTGTACCTTTCCCCTGCGCAAGTCTTTCCCAGCAGGTTTGATAACATTTTTATTATTCTATTCTCACTACATTTTTCATAAGCAGTATTAACAGCTGTATTTTTTACAAGAAAAACATAGCCATAAGCATAAACTTATTATGCACATTTACATACATGTGTCTCAGGAAATCAGCATGTCAGACGGCATTTACGGAGGAGGCACATATGCCTATTCTGTCCCCCTTCTAAATGGTGGGCTTTCACTTAAAAGGTCTGTCATTTTTCTTTGGGAACATGCAAACTGCAGTATAATTGATACAAATACAAATAGCCAGGATGGTCACTATCTTTACATGACTATGTATGTATGAATGTTGAAACCAGCGCAAATGCTTTACTGCCTTGTTAATTAGTGCCCTGAGTAATCTCTCAGTTCCAGTCAAGTCTCAGACACTTCCAAGGATGGAGATTCCACTGCATCTTGGGCAACCTATTCCAGTATCTAACCACCCTCATGTTCTGGATCCAGTTTCTCTGTATCCTCTCGTCCAATACGTCAGTTCTGGTGGTCCAGACCCCTAATGATTTTGGCAGGTCTCCTCTGGAATCTCTCTTTCTTGTGCTGGGGGTGCCCAGACTGGACAGAACTCTGCAGATGAGGTCTTACAGGTGCAAAGCTGGAGTAAAAGATCACTCTTCTAGATTTGTTGTCTCTATTCGTATTATTGCAACCCGGATGCAAGACTTGCAAGCCTTTCCATTTGTCTTTGTCTGCGTCCATGATGTTTATGCCAGTCTATTTCTTCAGTCTGTCCTGGTCCCTCCCGCATGCTGACTGCCTCCACTCCACAATTTGGTGCCAACAGCAAATTTCCTGAGAATGCTCACTCTCCCAATCACCTATGTCCTTAATGAAGACATTAAACAGTATTGGTCTCAGTACTAATTTCTGACTGAGGGTTGCTGCTATTTTGTCTGTTGGATTAACTTTGCATCAGTGATAACAACAGTGACCAAACCCAACTGTCAACTCTATTTTCCAAACCACCTTTATCCTCCACTTACACAGCCACTGTCTCACTAATTTGGTGATAAGAAGACTGAAGACAACTGCTAAAGCCAAGGCATGCGACATCCACTGGTCTTTTGCCCACAGAGTCACACGCTCCGTTAGGTTAGTCAGACTTGATTTGCCCTCAGTAAACAAGTGTTGGTTATTCCACATCACCTTCTTGTCCCTTGAGGTGTGTAGAGAGAACCTGTAAGAGATTTTGCTCCATAATCTTCCCAGACACTGAAGTTAGGCTGACTGAAGTTACCTGGATTCCCTTTTATTTAATATATTTAATAAAGTCAATATCCATAATATTTTGATATGGTTATCTTTCACTTTTGAGCAGTATTAAAATTAATATGTTCTCATCTGTAACTTTTGTGATAAAGATACATTCTATAGAAGAGAAAAATTGGTCATAATGAAAAACTTAATTTTATGTCTCTAATACTTTCTTCAAGCACTGTCTACATCTCTCTACACTATGATAGTCATTTGCTTTAAGGAAAGCCCTTAAAGAGGTTGAATTATACCCTGAATTCTAAATCCTGTTAGATAAGTACCTGTATCAAAATAGCAGTGAACAGTTTCACTTCAGATATAGAATCACAGAGTCGTAGAATGTTAAGGATTGGAAAGGACCTTAAAGATCATCTAGTTCCAACCCCTCTGCCGTAGACAGGGACACCTCCCACTAAACCAGGTTGCTCAAGGTCTTATCCAACCTGGCCTTGAACTGACAGTGTTGGAGCATCCACGACCTCTATGATCAACCTATTTCAGTATCTCACCACCCTCACCATAAAGAATTTCTTCCTAATATCTACCCTAAATTTCCTCTCTTTCATTTCATACCCAACACTCCTTGTCCTAAAGAAGGGTCCCTCCTAGGCTTCCCTGTAGGCCCCCTTCAGATACTGGAAGGTTGCTATGAAGTCTCCACACAACCTTCTCTTCTCCAGTATGAACAGCCCCAACTTTCTCAGCTTGTTTTCATAGGGGAGATGCTTCAGTCCTCTTATCAACTTTGTGGCCCTCCTCTGGATTTACTCCAACAGTTCCACGTCTTTCTTATGTTGGGGGCACCAGGGCTGCTCGCAGTGCTCCAGGTGGAGTCTCACAAGAGCAGAGTAGAGGGGGACGATCCCCTGCCTTGACCTGCTGGCCACACTGCTTTGGATGCAGCACATGACACAGTTGGCTTTCTGGGCTGTGAGTGCTCATTGCTGGCTGATGTTGAGTTTTTCATCAACCATCACTCCCAACTCATTCTCTGCAGGGCTGCTCTCAAACACTTCTCTGCCCAACCTGTAGGTGTACATGGGATTGCCACAACCCGGGTGCAGGACCTTGCACTTGGCTTTGTTGAACTTCATGAGGTTTGCATGAGTCCCTCTCTCAGGTCTGTCAAGGTCCCTCTGGATGGCATCCCTTCCCTCCAGCTATCATCATTTAATCAACCATATAAGGAGAAAGGAGAAATATCAAAATTAAGTATTGTGAGCTATTCTCCTATTTACATCAACTGAGACAGATGATTCCTCTTTCTAGAAAAGTGAAGATAGGAAAGAAACTGTTAACATTTTACCTTCCTTCTGCCTTTGGAAAATTTTCTAAATACATGTAGCTGGCTATTCATGCTGCATTTCTCCTGATCTTGTTTCTTGGTTATAAATTCAAGTCAGAATTACATATTTTAATGATATATATATAAAAAACTCATCAATATCTAACTCTCTAAGATTAAGAGAAGTGGTTGTGCAGTAGGTAAGAATTATGGTATTGTTCATAACCTTAATAGCTAAGAGAGAAAGAAAACATCTCTTCTTAAAAATCATATCCTGAATTTAAAAAAAAACCAAACAACTGTGCTTTAATGGAACTAGATGATCTTTAAGGTCCTTTCCAAGCTAAAATGTTCTATGATTCTATAGAATGCCTATCCAGCATAAAATAATTTCTTCCCACTCTCTCATTTCTCCACTGTTATGCTCTTAAAATCACATATTCAAAATGACTAGTTATGAGCAGTTTCTCAGAGAGCACGATAGTCTTCAGAAGGGATTCTAGAAAGTCTGTGATAATGGCAAATTTCCCCAGTTTCTCTAATCACCCTCCATGTACATGTTTCTACTATAATAAAGCAAAATAAAAACACTGAAGATGTGAATTCACCACAGTAATATCCTGAAGATACAGAAAATATGTTGAATCTTTTGCTTTTATATTTCATCCCTTGTAAAAGTATAAAATTATCATAAGTACACATCAAACCAGATATATCACCTGAAAAGCATCAGCAGAGCTTAGAAAAGTGAAGCTGCGGGTTTGAATCACTGAAGAATGCATAAGGATAGATGCTGGAGAGGTGGATGACTACAACTATATTTCTCTCTTTATAAACTTGAAATTAAGCTTTTCAGCTTCTTTCCTTTTGGATCAATTTTTTTCTGGGGCCCACATTAATTTCTACCCTGTCCTGCTACCTCCACTCTCAATCTATCAGAGAGTTCTCTGAAGTGCAGTTCTTTTTAGGGTATGCAATATTGCATAGCAATTCCAGATTACAAGAGAATTCCTGTTTAGAGCTTTAGTGATGATCTTCAAACAAGTGCTACTATCAAAGAACATAGAGAAAGAAAATATGAAAGTGTTCAAATAACTGTGTTCTTGACAGTGGTTAGACCATTAGTGTACTTTTTAAGTGCCATATACAGGAGATAATCCTCTTCTGAGTAAGATCCTCTTGCTCAGAAATTGGAAAAAAAAACCATTATCTATACCTTCTCTTTTGTTCTAATCCAATTTCCCAACTGTAATATTTCAGTGTTATAGTTGCTACCACTATTTTTTGCCAATCACTGAGTTGATTTTTTTTTTTCAAAAATAATAGATAGGTGACAAATGGGATGTTTCTAAGAATAATATTAGGTGACATTCAAACTCATTATTTTTTAAAAAAAATTCTCCCCTTGCTTTACTAGAATGAGAAGTTATGAAAGTGTTTTGGAATTACAAGTAGGAGATGAGCATTTGCAAGTTGTCTTAACAACAACTTGAGGTATTATCCTCTGTGACAGTTCCTTACCTTTCTTTTGTTCATAATCTGCCACCTGGTTTTCATTCACTTTTCTGAATATAAGTATAATTAAAAACAAAATTTTATGCCAAGAGAATTTCGTAATACAATGAGAGATTTCTGGTTCAATAGGCTGAGTAAGGTTACATGTGAATATTCCAGAATTTTCAATATTTTAATGAAAAATAATCTATGTCAGACATTAAAAAGAAATTTAGTAAAGCCATTTCATTATTTCTCTTATTCTCCATAAGTAGTAAGGAGCTCTAATTTTAATTAAAGTAAGTGCATGATAAAATTAAAGTAAGTGAATGATTTCTTTTAGAAACCTTCTATAAAGAAAAATTATCCAAATAAAAATTTAAAACATAGCCAGAATCTTTCAAAATTGTTCATGGGAGAGCTAATTTCTTTATTATGATATTCATAATGTAAGAAAATAATTGATTTATTATTGTTATCCATTTGATTTAACAGTATGAAAATTATGTGTAGGATTTTACTGAAAAATTTTAACTAGGAAAATTATTATACTGTTAGACAGAAAAAAAGTATTCATCAAATTGATCAACTTACTGTTTGCATAGGAAGCTATTTGATTCTTAAATGTACATGCTTTCTTAAGCCCATCTGAAAATACTCCGCCCAAGTTTTACTCACAGTGAAAATATCAACGAAGTGAATGAGTTTGCATAGAGCTGTAGCCATTAACTTACTGTGAGCAGATCTAAATTGGTATTGCTAAAATGAATTACCAAGGAGTAGTCACACATCATTTTCTACAGAAATATCGTAGTCTCTCCAAATTATTGTCTGTATTGTCCCTAAGCATGAACATGTTGAAATTCTGCTCAGATACATGTAAGCATTTTCACCTGCTGCAATCCTCTTTTAATGTCAGTGGAAAAGGTTCAGTGGTATCATGATCACACTGTGTTTGGGGTAGAAAGCCTAAAACAGAGGCTCTTCTGTCCTGTGTTCTGAGAGATGGGTATCTGAGGTCGCAAGTAACTTTCACCCGGTTGGAAGTCATATTTTTTGACTACAACCATTGCTTGGATCGAAAAAGTCACAGTAATTCACTGTGGTCAATTCTTTAAGGTAAATAGGAGGCAGATTCACTCTTACCAAAGCAGATCTCCAGGCACGTGGGTCCAATACTCTCTTTTCAATTGATATATTACCCTCAGCTAAGGTGGTGAATTTTTATGCTAGTTGGGTTTTAGATGCTTGTGACTCAATTTCCAGAAAAACTTTTTCTTTCTCTCTTGGAAATGGTTGAGACATTAATTATAGTTTTATTAGCTTCAAATGCAGATGGTGGATGAGCCTACAGATAAGTCTGTTGAAAGAACAGAAGCAAACTACAGCCTTGGTTATGAGCTTTATGTAGACAATTAGTTAAGTTTGCAGAGATTTCACCCTAGTGCCCAGGTGAATTGTTTGAGCGACTCTAAAGGCATGATCTTTCAAATTTTTGTGGCTACTCCATCAATTAAAATATTGCAAAGACATACCCTAATACATTCAAAACAAACCCACTGAGGAATATTTTTTTTTGGCCAATGTTGCAGATATTCAGTTAATGAGATTACTTATATGAAACAAGCTTTTATCTTTACTTGATAGGTGTTGTATATCAAACTTCAAGTGATGATCTTACTTTTAGTTTTGAGTAGTAGATAAAATGGTTAAATTTTTCAATGAAAGAGCTTTCAGCTTAAAATTATTTATTCTTTTTTTTTTTTTTACTGTACTGATATGGCATTTAATTGACCATTTCGTAGGAGGTTTAAATTCTAGGAATAGGATAGAAACATTTTTCCAGTTATTTTATTTTATTTTATAGTTGCAGAATGTATTGGTATGTACTACATGTGTTATTGAGCTAATTACATTTCCTTTTGCCCTCATCAAACAGTATGATTAATAAAAAATTAGATCTGAGGAATATTCAGCAGAAATAACAGGAATGAGTGATATTGCCCCTGCAGGTGTCTGAGATAGGCTAATGTAAAGGTTCAGAAGGGACAGACCTGCCTAAAAACTTGTGATATAATTCCAAGAATAATTTCCTAATTTTATGTGCTTTTATAAATAATACAATGTAGTATTACATTATTTATATTCTGTACAATGTTTAAAGTATCTATTACAGATATTCTTCCCTTCTGGTTATCAGATTAGTTAAACTCCAATTTTGGTTTGATGAAAGGGAGATTTTCAGAGAAGAAAGGCAATAATCTTTAGCAGGCCTTGGTGATTCATATAATACCTCCTTCCTTCATTATTCATTAATCAGTCAGACATGAATTTTGATTCCCACATGCATTTTTTATTTATTGTTTCTGCTCTCTAATATGGTGACTGAAAATTTTAATAAGCTAATAATGAATAGTAGATGGAAAATACTGAATAATACACGACTGGTAAAAAACAAAACCTCATAAAAATGCATGATAAAACATATAAAAATTTGGGAATCATAACTTTTTTGTCCTGCTGTAGAAGCTGTGTGAACACTCACTTTTGCTCCATTCAGTGAGTTCATCATAGTAAGAGGTCAAAGTGAGGAAAGGGTGTCAAAAGCCAGGTAAAAAAGGATAAGTTTTCTTTTAAAAAGTAAAATTAAAACATTTACAATCCCTTCAAGTGGCTTTCAACACTTTCATATATAATATTTTTTTTCTCCAGTGCTCCTATGGGATATCTTAATGTAGGTGGTATAAATGTAAAACATAGTTTTGTTTTTGTGGCAAATAGTTTCAAGGACACACTTAGAAGTACAGGATAAGTTATTTTCTGTTCCAGTCTTTGGTTCTGTACTTCTCCAGTAAAATTGTTTCTTCTGTAAGAACTAAGGCAGTCACAAAGTTGAAACAGTGAGACTCCAGTTTCTCCTTCCCTTTTGGAAAATTCTGCAGTGGTGAGCCATAGACACACAGGACAAAAGGGGGAAAAATGGTGTATTTGGAATACATGACTTTTGTATTAATGTGAAAATTCAATTGCACAATAAAACCCATCTTCAAAAAAATTCAACCTTCAAGCAGACTTTAATCTGCTAAGAAAATATGAAAAAATATCTCAAACGTGACACAGTGAGAGTAAAAAAGCAGAGAATCTTTAATTCCCATGCTTCCCATGAAAAATGTATCAACACGTATCTAAAGTCTTAAAGTCAACCATAGCTGCCAATCATCCACAAGCAAGTTATACATGCAAGAGACATTAGAGAGGTACAGTGAGATCATCTCTCTGTTTGCATATTTCTTATGATTAATAAAGAACACTGGAGAGATTGAAACCTACTTTCATTTTTACAACAAATTATGTGTACAGAAAGTGTCTCCAACTGGGAGATTGCATTCTTTCTCATCCAAACAATATAGTAACTCATAACTTATTGGTTTTCTGCCTTGTCTCTTTACATACTAAAGTCACTTGTTCCGCAAGGGTAGCACAGCTATTTCAATGTATCATATAAACACTCCTGAGCTCAAGAAAAAGTTGAGTAATATTGGATTAAATGCAAATAAATATAATAATAAATAAATAAATACTGTACTTTAATAAAGGTGACATAATCACAGCTTCACAGACTCTTACTTGAAAATACTTTTGTTTTATATAAAACTACCTGTTATGTCCAGTTAAAGCTAACATTTTAACTCATCTTTGTTCTGTTTCAAATGCTAAAGATTTAGCATATTTTTTTAATGACTAACACTGTAAGATCTTCTGTTTCTGTCATTGAAACTCCATCTATACTAATGCCTGTAGATATGACTCTTTTGTACTATGACAGAAACACTACTGTACATTGTTAAGCAAATACTCAACTTTCAAACAATGCTTGGCATCTTATTCATATGAGCCTCAACTTGCTGGTTTTATTTTGATTTCCCACAAAATTGTGGTCTATGTAATCTCACCGCTTGATGTACATTCTTCCATCTTCATAGTACTTTAATGTACTATCCAATTTTAGTGTAACTAGATGCTTGAATTTTTTTAACTTTCTACAGAATTGGTTAACATGAGGGGCTGGACTACTGGAGTAAGGTTCAACTCAATACTACCACTAAATGAAATGCTACAGTATGAATAGGATAGCTGGGTTTTTTTGATTGGCTTGGCTGACAAAATTTCAACCTTCTTGAAGGACAGGAATGTTATTTTATCAACACACATGAAGCCATTTTATTGAAACCTTAGTACCTCAGTATTTCTCACTCCTTTCTCCCCAAAGGGAACTTTTCTGGGGAAAGAATTTAGTAGAAAGTGTTCATCAATGTTAAAACATAACATTTGCATTAGTTTATACATTAAAATTCAGTAGCAGTGAGAATATATGTAATATTAGGACTAGTGTTTCCTATTAACATGTTTCAGATTATTTGTCTTATCTTCAGGAATGTCTGAAATGTACTGCTTTAAAAGAACAGAAAGTGTTGAAGAGGCAAACTTAAATCCAGGTTCTGCTTACTCTACTTTTACAGAAAACATGCGTTTTATTTTATTTTATTTTATTTCTATTTTATTTTATTGTGTTCACTCTAGCGTCTATAGCCCCCATCTGTGGTATGTATCATACATTGTGGTATGAACTGTACAAATTTGTAGCAAATATAGAGCTTACTCTTTCATTAAAATGCAAAAAGTATTAATGATATTTGTATAAAATTAGTCTGGATTATCATATCTTATCTGATTTCAGTCATATACTTTATCTGAGAAAATAGGTTTCATCCACAGCTTCCTCAAGCAACTTACCTGCTATCATATTATACTTTCAGAGAGACTTTCAGATTCTCAAACGCCAACTACCCGTACTGCGATTCATCTGCCTTCTCTTTTCCATAACCATCTCACAGCTGAACAGCTGTTCCACAGGTAGTGAATATTAATCACAGTATTTTTTCCTTTGGTGGATGTGCAAGCATTAGGAAGTGCAGGACAGTCAAAGGGATTTAGTACTCTTAAATTTAGGAAAAAAAGTAGTTTTATCTCTCAGACCAGAAAAGTACAGATATAATTTGAGCTGACTAAAACTTTGAGGCCTCTCTTACTCCTTCACAAGTTTACTTGGACTTGTTGGCTTGCAATATATGCAAGGATGTGTTAGCTTTCCAAAATATAAATTCTACCCTGTCCATGTTTTCAAATAGAAGGGGAGGGAATGACTTACTGCATATTCTGTAAAATTAAATCTGCTATTTAAACAACAGAGAATCACAAATTTTAAGACACAGTTTCTGATCCTTTGTGGTGATTTGCTAAATCATAGGGGACTATCCAGAAGACAGGGCTGGGCCTGGCAGCCCAATCCTGTCCCACTACCCCAGTGAGGAGGAGGGCGGCTGGGCGACACTGGGGGAAGTCCCAGCCCTCAGTTTTGGGAAGCTCTCTGGTGGCTGTGCTGAGATGTCAGCCGGTGGGTGAGAGACAGGATCAGTGCTGCTGAGGGGAACCATGGTCAGATATGGCCCTGGTATGGCCATGTAGGTTCATGGGGATGGGGGCTCAGTGTTCTGCCTGGTGGTCTCTTTGACATCACCTCTTGCTGCACAGAATCACAGAATCACTGGAAGGTTAAGGTTGGAAAGCACCTTTGGAAATCTCTGGTCCAACCCTCCTGCTCAAGTAAGGCCACCTAGGGCCAGTTGCCCAAGACCATGTCCAGACATCTTTTGAATATCTCCAAGGATGAAGACTCCATAATCTTTCTGGGCAATCTACGTCAGTGCTTAGCCACCCTCACAGTACCAAAATGTTTCCTGTTGTACTGATTGAACCTCCTGTGTTTTGATTTTTATCCACTGCCTCTAGTCCTGTCATCCTTTTTTTACACCTTCCCTTCAGGTATTTCTACACATCGATGAGACCCCCCCCCCCAGGCCACCTCTTCTCTAGGTAGAGCAGAACCAGCACAGCACTCTTAGCCTTTCCACACAGGAGAGGTACTCCAACCCCTTTATAATCTTTATGGCACTTCACTGGACTCTCTCCAGTATGTCCAATCTCTTTTGCCAGCGACTCCAGAACCGGACCCAACATTCCAGGTGTGGCCTCACCAGATATGACTAGAAGGGAAGGATTACCTTCCTCAGCCTCCTAGCAATACTTTATCTAATGCAGTCCAGGATACCAGTAGTCCTTGCCACAAGGCCACATTACTGGCTCATGTTCAACATGGTGTCCACCAGGAGTTTTTTCCATCAAGCTGCTTCCCAAATTGGTGACACCCAGCCTATATTGCCTCATAGACAGCCTCTACAAGCTGGTTTGTGCTACATCAGCCTAGATATACAATTGAACTATTTCTTTGATATGCCACTCAGTCATTAGGTTATTAATAAAAGCAAAATTTTCTGATTACATTGTTTAAAGTCAGCTTTCAGCCATCAGCTTGCCACAGAAAGACCCATGAAGCTCCACAGAAGGATACACAGAGGTAGATACCAGGGCCCTTTGCTGTCTCAGCATGGATGGTACTTTGGACACCTCGCCCTCCATTTACCAACAACACAAAGAAGACAGATGAAGAAGCCACAATTCAAGAGGATTTTCCTGTACACAGAGAATGCTTGTCACTGAGGACAGGCCTTTAGTGGAGTGACTCTCATTTCAGAAGACTAGATGTTGTCATCCTGACATCCCATAGTTTGGTATGAAACTGTTAACTGCTCACAGCTAGAGTCAAAATGCTGAAAACCTAAAGATCACAGAAACAACACAAGAAACAATGTAACATCATACTTAGTTTTAAGAGTCTTCAGAGCTACTTCTGGTCATTTGATGGCAATGTGCTCTGGACATAAAATTAGTGCAACATGCAATTAATTAAATCCTTGAACCACAACATTATAGACATTACAATAAGATTATCTGCCCACTGTAATTCTGAACTTGGAGATCATGAAAAAGGTAACGGAAGCGATTTTTTTCTACAAGAGCCCATAAAATGTTAAATTTATTAAAAAAAAAAATTTCTTTTGAATTAAACAAACTGGTGAGTCTGAGAAATGTTGGAGTTTTTTTGAACATTTTATATGTTCACTGAAGTCAGTTTCTGTTAAGGAGAAGCTGAATGAACTGAAGTGTTCTGATTGGAAACTAAATCGCTCTTCCAAGAAAAAATAAGACAAGACCTATAGTTTCCATCTAATTCCAAAGCTCATAGCCTGCTATCTGTTATACTGATGTGAAACAAAATGACCTTCCTCCGTTAGCCCACATTTTTCACAACGTAGCTTAGTACGGAATGAGGTTGGATAGCTGTGGGCTTTGTGCTAATGTCAAAGTTCACAGTTCACTATGCACACACAAATAGTAAGAGTTTGTCACAAAAAAATTAAATATTATGTCACAGTCTGTGAAAATTCAGAAAATTATGTACCCCGCTAGCTATTTCTTCTGTTTTCAAATTGAAGTCAGATTTGATGATGTTGGAGTAAGGCATCACTGATTTCCTACACAATCATCTTAAATATTAATAGAAGGTGGACTGTGAATTCTGTATTATATGTTTTTAGAAGTGGAGATTTATGTAACTTTCCTTCCTGACCTTACCTTCTACATGTAGTGGACCACTTCAAGGATGGGAAAGACAAATACTAATTTTAAAATTCGCAGCTTTGGGTTTGTTTTCTTTTTTTTGACACAAAAAATTATTTTAGAGAAAAGGTAAGATTTTTCGGAAGATATTCCCTTTGATTCCTACTTAGCCTAATTTAATCAGATTCCTTTTCTCCAGACTGAACATCAGAGATGAGAAGGAAGCTGGAGAGGAAGGCAATCACATGTGAAGCCTGACTTTCCTAAGACATTGGTTCACATCTTTGCAGCATGATTTTAGATGTTAAGACATAGCTATAAACATCACTCTTTACAAGTCAGTGCAATATGAAAACATTTGAACACCAATGAAGATACATCTTATATATTCATTTCAGTTTTTAATTCTATAATGATTAATAGGAAGTGCACAGAAGCATGAATCAAACTCCAAGTGAGTATAGAGAAGTAGCTCAGCAAAAAAGATGAGGATGTATTTATTCAAAACAATATGCAAAGCTGGGAATAGTGTTATATTAAGATCTGGCCTGGACATTTCCTGATACAAGCGATAAATACTTGGGGACTGAGTCAGCTTTAGATTTGTGGGGACTTTGTCAGCACCTGCGGCACCTCATCACTCCACATGCTGCATGACTTGCATTGTTGTCTGTCTTGGCCTGTGTCTCCTCCTGCTTCCTGATTGCCCTTACTGCTCAGTCCTTAAGCTGTTTTTATTTGGAAGATACTGGAAAAGGATGTGAAGATTAGAAGGAAGGAGCATACTTTGGGAGAGACTGAACAGCTACCTACCTGTATTCAGCAGTCTAATAAGTCAGAATTTTTAAGGTACATATATAAGTACGTTATGACTTTTAAGATTTATATATATTTTTAAAAACATATAAACTATTCTGCATCAAGTAAATAAGTCTAAGACAATGAACATGAAAGAAGAGGGCTGCTACAGAATGTAAAGAAGGTGGTAACATGCCGCTTTCTTGAATGAAAACCAAGTTGTTTACTAAATAGAGTGAAGGAATACACCTATGCAGGAAACCAAAAGGAAGAAAAGGTGCTCAGGAAGCAGTGATTTGATGCTTCAGAGTAACATTTTTGGGGTTTATGTGTAGATGAGTAAGGGAAAATGAAGGTTGTCTTTTCCAACTTTTCTGGGGATTCTTTTTTCACTTCATGTAGATTTCAAAGTTTCAGAGATTTTCCTTTTTTTATTTTTCCTTAAAAAAAATTATTTATACTTGCCATTACTTTATGGAAACAGAATTTAATCATTTCAGTATTCTGTAAGACCATATTAAAAATATTTTGGAGGTCCTATGTAGAGTATGATTTGCAGATCCAGACACTTCAGTGATGTGTAGACAATGAAACTTACTGCAGAAGCAGGCAGTGAGGCTTGTTAATTACTACTTAGGCTCAGAAGTTCCTTGTTACTGCCCATGGAGAATATTGCTCTCACAGAGCCTCTTTTTATGTTTTCCAGCTTTTATAGTTTGCCCTTTACATGAAAAAAAATCTGGTACCAGGAGCTTGGAGACCTCATTGTCAATTTTAAGGTTTTAGCAAAACCATCTGCACAGTACCTGATACCTTTACACAGTTTTTAAACTAAAAAGCTATTCCTGATCTCCCCTGAGGGGAACAATTTCTTCACAGTCAAAATTTTTATTTTGTCAGTATTATACAGACGTGCAATTTTCATATTATTTCCATATCTATTCTATGCAGAGGTTCATGTATTTACACTCTGCTCAGAATATGTAGATCTGTTTTGTGTGATCACCAAGTATATTTATTATAATTTTTTCCAGAAGTAGCGTAACAATTTCCTTGTGAAATATAGAAACAACATTGAAATTAGAAATCTAAGAAGGAATTACATAATTAAAATGTCAGCAATGACGCATCTTTTAGAAAAGATAACATAAATCTTTGTTTTTGCAAACATATCGTTGCATTTCAAAGGTAGCTAGCTTTCCCAGGAGTAGCTGCATAATTAGAAATGTTTGCTGCACAAAAAGAAAAATAACTTTTGTAGGTAAATTCCCTAAAGAGGATTTATTTCAATAAAAAAATCAGAGTGAAAATAAACACTTTCATTTTATGGCACAATTACTACCAATGACATATTACCACAGTGAACCTCTGATTTCTTCTTAATCTATCATATTTCATTGCCTGCCCCTTCCGTTGAGTACACACAGTACTGTAATGCTGCTGTAAAAGAAAAATTGCTCATTGTTTGTTACTAATCATTAATATGGACTTTTTAATTACACTTAGATGGTCTTAAATTATGAAAATGAGTAAAGCCAAGCTCAGGGAGAGATGTTTCATAAAGACAGAACTCAGGGGTAGCCTTATATGACCAGGTACCTGCAGACATACGCCGGCTCTGCCTGTTTTCCAGTTTGACCTTCTCTAAAGAAATTCTAGTCAGCAAGCCATACATTAGGACAATGCTGTGCTCAAGTCAATGTGCCCCGAGAAGAGGTACCAGTATGAGCTTCTCTGTAATCAATAGGATGACAGCACTACATCAGTTCTAGGGCTTCAACAGATCTCTTTCAGCTGGTGGAGAGGAACCATTATGTCCTTGTAATTGTGTTCATAGGGCACCACTACTGTCTTTGGTTCTAGCAGCATAATCTTTTCCAACAGCATGTCCTTTATGTTTTCTTATTCAGATATAGCTTTTATATCTGAGAGTGTATTTTTTTTTATATATGAGAATGTATTTGGTTTTGTGCGGTTTTTTCTTCCAATAGCTACCTGATGACCAAGTCCTAAAATTTTTACTTCAGATGAAGTTGTCAGAGATTGTCACTAAGGCTCCCTACAGAAGGTATCATGCTGTGGCTGTGCTGGAAATTCCAGATAAGTTCAACTCTTCTACAGATCTTCCTGATAGAGCAGCCTGAATATCATTAGTGCCAAATGTTGCCCTCTGCCCCTTCCCTCATCTTCTGAGCCATCCTCTTCCTTGAAGGTTTGTAAAAATTTATCTCTGGCAGATGGACGATCCAGGGTTTATCTTCAGATGCAACTGTCATTGCTCTTGACTGCAGCTGCTTCCGGGTCAAATAGTGGGATTACCCAGGTAATCCCAGGTAATTATACAGGGATGTCAGGTAGATAAATCTGGTAGATAGACCTTAAAATATTGAAACTTCTCAACTGAATTTGAAGCATTAACATCACTGCTAAGAAGTTGTCTAATATAGAAGTAACTTATTTGTGCAAATTTTAGGGGTTAGAACCAATAAAGGATGATACTGTTCTCTCACTGTTATAGAATCCAAAGTATCCTTTGATTAGTACCTCCATTGCCTACTTTCTCACTTCCCTATCTTTGACACCAATCAAGCATGAGAGATTTCCACCCATAGGAGAGCACTTGTTCTTGCTTAAAGTCCAGGAACAGTAGCCTGAGAGCACTGAAGAAATAAACCAACCTGACAGTGGTGATGATCCTTACTTTAGGTACAGGCACAGGTGTGATGGAGGCTGAGAGCAGGAGGGGCAGCTCCCCTTCATTCCTACTCCCCGATGTATTTTACAGGGGCTGTATGAGGAGAACAGAAATAATACAGACACACTCTTGACTATTACACACAGCTCTGCAGCTCTGCCCTGGGTGACAGCTATTTTCAATAAGCTCTACTCTGTTGTTATGTGATAAAGACTGAAAGAAAACTACACTGACGGACCATTAAGTGCAACTTGAGCACATTCTCAGTGGATTCCTTGAACAGGGCTGCTGTACTTAGGGGACATTAGAAAACTCCTTTTTTTTATTTTTTCCTTCTTTATATTTTAAAGAAAAAAATACAACCTGAATTTAATACAAAAATGCATTCTTTTATGTGGTTAAAACATTTGTGTTAGTGTATTCATTTAAAGGGTTATTTTAGCCACCGGCTATATTCCATAGAATGAAATGCATCTGGGGACCTTAGCAGTGAAGAAAGAATAATTTACAAGAGGGAATGGTTTGTAGCAGGTACATCTGGCATCATACTTTAGAGCTCTGGCCTGACTCTGAAAGTATTGACTGGAGAAGAATGAACTGATTATTGTGAGGACAATCAAGTGGTACAGGGACAGAGAGAACAAGTCTGTAGAAGATTGCTATTAGTTTTGGAATGAAGAACTAGAATTGCAGAAGAAATAGGTATCAATGTCAGAGTAATTGTCTGGGATAAAATAGTGTTTACACCAGCCTCTGTGAATTGAAGACTGACCTCCCCTTTCAAAACAAGGACAGCTATAAGTTTTAATTTTTCTGATTACAAGTGTTGACTTAATAGATAGATACCTATGTAATACAGAAATTTTAAATGAAGAAATTGGAAGAATAATGAAAAGCAAAAAGTCAAATCCTAGGAAGCAAAAATAAATTAACTGTAATGAGAAAACTTCCAAAAATTCTCTAATCCTGGGAGAAGCATCAGGAATTGTCTGCAGCAACATTCAAATCTGAAAACCTTGACCAAAAAGGCTATGTGATGACCCAATTCTCTGTAATGAGCTATGGAATTCAGAAACATGGCATAGAGAATATTCTTCAGTACCACCTGAAGTGGTAATGCTGTTTAAAGAGAATAAAAAATAAGGGTGTCAGACAAACTCAGAACAGACATAAAGGAATCTCTGGAACATAGGTGGTAAATAAACACAGCACCTATTAAACTTGAAGTTCATCCATGTAATAAATGCTAGGTGTCAAGATGCACATTTAAACTAGAAAGCACTGCTTACACAGGCTACCTCAAGCAGTACTGAAGGTGCACAGTTGTAATTAGTCTGGGCTGTGCTATTCTTTCTAGGCTGTCATTCCTGTCTGCCTGGATTTGTACTGTAATATTTTCTCCCAGTTTCAGGTGATCTTGGTTATATAATTCTGCAGTGCAAATTAAGATTTCAGGGGTTGTGCATCTTGACTGTATAGGTAATGTCTAAGTCTTGACAAATGATATGCTGTTGTTCATATTTCTGAAGTTGAAATTGAGACCAGTTAATGTTCATATTTCTGAAGTTGAAATTGAGACCAGTTAAGTAAAATCAAAGGGAGTACAAAAGGTAGTTTTCTTATCTGCCCTTTGCTCCCACATTCTCCTTACTTTATCAAGTAAGTTGAAATTCTGCTTCAGTTCAAGTATACTTTTCATTTGTTTCTCAGTTTTTAATACTTAGTATTAATACTGTCAAGAAATTAGTTTATGAGTATTATCCTGCAAAAAGTCTTCCCAGTTTTTCCTCATGTTAGTAAACTCCTGGTAAAATTTATTTTGATTTCTTTAAAAAGGTAAACTATAAGAATAAAGTAAAAGTTAGCTTTTACTAACTAATTCAGTTTGGTTTTCACTTAAAACCAATACACAGAGCAATTTGCATATGATTCGTGACTAGAGTAACAGATTAAATGAACATCACTCGATTCAAAATCTCATTCAATCAAAGCTTTCCCAAGAGCTCCACATGAAACTCAGTTTATTGTTTGGCCAAAGTCTCCAGATTGTAGGAAATTACAGAATCACAGAATATTCTGAGTTGGAAGGGACCACAAGAATCATCAAGTCCAACTCATAAGTGAATGGCCTATAGGGGGATCAAACCCACAAACTTGGCATTATTAGCACGGTGCTCCAACCAACTGACCTAATCTCAGGGTCTAAATGTCTTTTACCTTACTAATTAAGACTCATATCATTAAAGTGGGATTCTCAAAAGTGGTCTGTAATGGCTTGGCTCTTCATCTGATATTATCTGTAAAGCTTACACTGATATCAGTGAAATCAAAGTTAGGTCACTTGTAAAGAGGTGTTTGCAAATTCTACTGATGTGTCACTATAAATTGGTTTGATTATCTTCCCTTGAACATTATGCAGTAGAGTACACAGAAAAGGTGCAAACATCCAAGCAGCAGGGCCAACTTCAGGCAAAGTCATCTATTCCTTAGCACGGCAGCTTGCCAAGGGCAGCTGTCAAAAGGGCCACAGCTTTTTTGCCTCATCTATGTCAGGGTCTGGGAGAGGCAGCTGACTCTTCTGTCAGATATGGGGAGAGTTCACTCTATCCCAGAGCTACACTTCCCATTCCTCCTGCTTTTATCTTCCTGTGGCAAAAATGTGCTGGTCACAGGTCCAGAATGTTGCCTTCAGGACAAGAAGAATTCAGCTATGATATATAGCAACAGCACATATCAAGTACCAAAAGAACCCTCTTCTAATTGGTATTTTCATTTACAGTGCATTTCTTTCCTGTTCCTATGATTCCAAGTATTTTTTTGTTTTCCTTAATTGCTTCTGATTTTTAAATAACATTTTTTTTTTATCAAAGTATTCACTTAAACTTCAGGTCAGTTTTACATAGCTGCAGCTTGGTATTGCCCAGGGCTATATGTTAACCCCTACAAGCAGGTAGCCTTCCTTAAAGGTGACACACTCACACAATTCCATATATATAGTTAGAAGCTGCAAAAACATTTCTGTTAGGCATGGTCACGGGAAGAATGCTGTTGAACCTACTTGTAAACAGGTAATTATTGAGCAAATCATTTTTGTTCTTGGGGTTTTAGTAATTCTGGGAAAAGATTCTGAAGGAAGGGACTCAAGTAATTTTAGTTGAGAAGACTCGATAGCTAACATTCAATAAAACAGGCTGTGTCGTATTCATTCAAACAGCATTGTGAAACACACTCTGTTTTGGACTGTCAGATAACTTCAAATTCAAGTCCAGCAATGACACAAACCTCAATTAGTAAATCAGAAAATCTATTAAAGATCTGTAACCTGCATTATTTCTCAAAATAAAGTTAAATATATACTTTGAAAAAGTTGTTACAAACTATAAGACGTAGCAATGTAAATGTTGCTGTTTTCCTTGGTAAGTTTTATCACACCAGTCTTAAATATCGCAATGCCTGAGGTAAGTACATTTCTATATTATCCTTTAATTCCTCTATTCCAAGAGAATTAATTTTGCAGATTTTTTTTCCAACTTGGTAGCATAAGGAGTTCTTAAAAAAATGTAGAATTAAGAGAAAAATAGATACTAAGGCAAAAAGGAACTTCAAATATTTGGCTATCATCCGTTAAAAGAGATTATTATTATTATTATTATTTTTCCACTCTTCTTTTAGGCTTCCTAAGATTAACACCTTGTGAATACATTGATGGAAAATTATGCATTACAGGCTCTGGTAATGCTGAGACTCTGTTTTCAACAAACTTCCATCACAGTAAACAATGTTTTTCTTAAAACAAATTGCACTTCTATCATAGACGTTAGTCCTGAACCAAACATTTCCATGTCTTAAAATGAATCTTTAATTCACGTCCTTGTAATAACTTATGCAGCTCAATTATGTTTTGTTAATTTTGTTTCTTCTTTTATACTTTGATCCTGATTGAGAAATTCTCATATTATTACAAAATTTGTTTGTATTTGTAGTGTTGTCTGACTGTCTGTGAAGTCTTTATATTGATTTAAACAGAAACTGCTGAGCAGATTCACAACAGGCTACAGCATCTGACTTCTACCAGGTGAAGCATCTATGCTCCTTCTTTCAGAAACATAGGTAGTGAAGCAGTGATCTAAAGAAATTGTATTCTAAGTCACAAGCTACAAAACTGGAAGATACGTTTTCATCTTTCTCAAAAATTGGAGCACTAAACTCAAGGCTAGAATGGTATCACTAAGAACTGCAGATCCACCCACACATCTTAAGAGACAAAACAGGCTCCATCTTCTTCCATCTTTCCACATTCGGAATGGAGCACAAACATGACAGTGATTAACCTTTACAAAGGCCTACATGATTTGTGATCTGGATTGACCCTGAATATCACCCACACAGCTGCTCCCTCCCTCCTTTCCCCTGCTCAACTAGAAGAGAGAACATGAAGAAGTAAAAGTCAGAAAACTTGTTTAAAAGCATTTTAATAGGTGACAAGGACAGTTTAAAAGGTAAAGGAAAGAGAAAAAAAATCCAAGTGATGGAAAAGCAATTGTAGCAGCTTCTACAAATAGATCAATGCCCATCCAGTCTACAAGCAATGCACCACTTTGAAGCCAGAAAACTTCCACCTCTTTTTTCTTCTTCTGCAGACTGACTCAATTTACCTTTTCCTTCAGAAGATTCTGTAACTTCTTGTGTTTGACTCCACACAGCAGCTTTACACCTATGATGGTTTTGCATAATACAACAGGATTCATAAGTAAACAGAGCATAATGCTTCTAATTTTCTGGTAATGCACTGTATTGTGGGGCCTTTAGGGCATGAGTCACCTCCACAGGTGATGCCCTAAAACCCCTGCCTTCTGGCCAGTCCATGATCTCTTCCTTGGTTCCTGGGTAGTTGGAGCTCTCCATTTAAGCCTGTAGTGTGATCAGTGCTACGTGCTCACTCTATAGTGTTGGTTGCATGGTGTGTAGAAGGAATCCTTTCTTTGACCATCCAGCATAGCAAAGGCAATCACAATGCCCAGAGATCTGTGCTTCGGTAGCAAGTACTCCTGAAGCACTTCAACTCTTTCTTATGCTGCCAGTATCTCTTTTGCATTCAGGATGAAGTTGGCCTTGGATCGTTTACATCCCCAACTCCAAAACCCTAGGGGTCAGTCCTGAGTCTCTCTGGATATTTTCTGCCACAGGATCTAGGTGAGGCCATGCTCCTGTGATGTAGAGCATGTTCCTCATGGCTGGTCCTGTACGGACCTGCCCAAGCGCTACTGCACATACTCTCTACTGTTTGGCCTGTTCAAAGGCTTGTTTCTGTTTAAGATCTCAAGCAAATTAGTTCATCTTTTGGGTCACTAGACAGAGAGGCCTCACAAGCTGACTTTAATATGAAATATGCATTCTCCAGGAACCCAAAAAGCTTAGGAGAGCCTGTGTTTCCTTTTTGATAGCTGATTAGAGTATGGTTGTTCTCTTATTGTTCACATCCACTGGAACTTAATTACAGCTCTATTGCCATTTCATACCCGAAAGCTGGATCTCCTGTGCAGGTCCTTTGACCCTGGTTTCTTTTTTTTTTTTTTTAACGGCTAAATCAGCTGCAAGAAGAATTTGGATTTTTATTTTCCCAAAGATTTCCTTCACTACATTGCCCACACAATGACATCAGTGTATTGCACATGATCTGGGCCTTCAAGCTGTTTCAATACAATCTGGATCAGTCCATGACAAATGGTAGGACTGTTCTGCTAATTGGGCAGCTGGTTGCAGGTGTATTGAACACTTGTGTATGTGAAGGCAAACTGAATTGAAAAAAACTGGAAAAAAAATGTACAATCAATATCAATTGAGGCATACCACTTAGCTGCCTTAAACTTCACTTCACTTTGGAGTTCTCACTTGCTGAATATGGCAGCACTCAATGGTCACATGGTTTAATTTACATCATGGTAATCCACTATTACCCTTTACCAGATTTTGCTCTCACCAGATGGGACTACTAAAGAGTAATCAAGTCTAGCTGTTCACTCCTCGGCTCTCCAGCTGACAAATCAGGTCATGGATGGGAACCAGGGAGCCTTAGTACCTGCAATATTGCCACCAGTAAACTGTCATGGTAGCAACTGGGATCTGTTGTTCTTCAGCAAACATCACACCCATATCCTTTTGGATCCTTGGAGTACCCTGTTCTGAGCTGGTCATTGCAAAGGATACAGGAAGCCTTCAGGTCAGTTACAACAGCTTCTGCCACTTTTCCTTTGTTAAGTTCATCTCAGCCTCCAATATGTTGAGATCCTTCTGTCATTCCAGAAATTGAGATGGATTCTTCCCTGTTGTACCCTGATGGCATTAGGGTACACAGTGATCCACTAATTCACTGAAGTCTTATATCCCAGTGTTTCTGATACCTAGGCTATCAAATCCAGAAGAAATTAGAAAAAAGTGATTTCCTTATCACAGAGTAGAAGGGTGATGATAAATTGCTTGGTTGTAACAAACTGAAACTGTTGCAGAATTAGAACTCACAAACCAGATTGGGAGTTTCAAAGTTAAGTGAGACTTCAAGTGTGGTTTAGGCAACATCATCAGCACCCACCGTATAATTTCTATCCAAGTCTTGCTATCAGTGTCTTCATTTTTTAGTATTTCCTATCTGACAATGGAGGTCTTGTGTTTTGCTGCAAGGAAAACTAGGACAATCCTTAAGTTGGTTTAAACACTACTTATATATTAGTGAAGCATTAGTCAACATATTTTATGTTCCGTCCTTAGAATCTTCACAATTCTGTATATGCTGAACATGTCTCTGTTCTCACCAAAGGCTGTTAGACTGTTCAGAAGCAGGTTACATTTATTTTTAATTTTTAAAAAATTAATAAAATATGTCTTCCTTTCATTCTTTCAACTCTACTGCACTATGCTGTTGTGTGTTCTAGTCCAGACTGCTTTTCAGGAAGAGTAGTAAGTGTCTGGATTACATGAAGAATGAGATTATTTAAAAGATCAAAAACAGAATTCGTGTTCAGAGAAATTATTTTACTACGGGCAGTGAGGAAGCTGTGGAAGATAATCCTCATCTTCCTTCAGCATTACCAATAAAAGCAAGAAAATCAAAGAAGAACAGGCACAGATATAGTCAAAGTATGTGTAATTTCAGCTATGCAAAACAAAAGCTGTGTTATTTCCTTCCCCGCTTCCTCCCCTGCCATCTTCCCTCTGTGCTACCAACTGTGCTTCCTTCCTTCCTTCTCTCACTCTTTTCCTCTCTGCCATTATATCCCTTTGGTTTATGGAGTTTACAACTTCTTACTGTTCCTTAAGTGCTTAATATCCTGGCATGCAAATTCCTTACGCACTTTATGGAATTTATAGGCTCTTCGATCTTAAAGATAGAGAAGCAGAGTTTGTAAATTTTTATAAACTAGTGAGCATATATCTCACTATATATATTTAGATGGGCATTTATACAGTTCAGACGTTTTCAGCAGTTGCAGAAGGCAGAGGTGCAGAACTCTGTCTGAAGTCTTGCACAATTTGATTAGTTGATCACTCTAGGTAAGGTCAGGTTGTCCAGTCTTAAAATTTTTATTCTTTGTAACTATCTCAGTAATATTACCTCTGTGATGAGGTATTTCTATTTTTTTGTGGGACAATTCGGCCATACAGACACCTGTGAGAGATTTACAGAGAGGAAAAACATACAATGTCTTTCCTTTGAAGTATAATATTGACTCCATTTTTAACGAGTTGATACCTGTCCTAAATTTGTTGAGACATGAAAGGTCTGCTACCACTAACATTTCCCAGATTGGTGACTGCCTCTGCTTCTTGCCTACTTGGGTTTCTTCTTAGTTTAACAGATATTCTTTCCTTCTTATTACTGAATCCTTTTTTGCTTTGGTATTTTTTGTTTTTTTCTTTTACTTAATGTTACTTCACATCTAAAAGCAACTGCTTAAAATGGGAAGTCAAATAGCTTCTCTCTGAGATCATTAGTTAAATAAAGCCATCAACTCTTCCAGTGGCAGTTTGGTCTGATCATTGAAAACAAGTGCTCCAAAGAGAGAGAAAAAAATATGTCAGTTTTGTCTTCCCTCTCATCAGTTTGAAAGCATGATTATGGTAGAAGAAAAGAAGAAATGCACTAATAACAATTAGTGGTACTTTTTCGTTTGCTGATGAAGTTCAATTCACAATGTCTCTGTTCTACGTTTTAAAATTCTATCTTACTTCTCTAGAGTCAGATACAGGAAATTATGGACAAGTGAAAGCATGGATCAATCCATGTTCCATGAAGGGAACAATGGATTATATAAGCACCTTTATTAGTCAAAGATCAGTCACTCAAAATTCAAAATCTAGCAACTGTTTTAAGTACAGACCTCCCTACATTTGTTGATTTCAATGTGCCTCTACAGGGACTGATGGCTTTACCCATAGTAATCAAAGCTGGGCTTCAGCAACTGAACAATATGAGTCTGACTCAGTTAATTTCCAAGTCTACAAGTCCAGCAGGGGAGAAAGATGGAGTCAAGCTTAATTGTTACCTATTAACCTTGACTAATACTTTACAGTAAAATCACAAATATACATTGTAATAGCTTTTATTCTCCTTGTCCTTGCAGTTTGAAATATAGATGTAGTCTAAATCCCATTGACTTTCAGTACAATGTATTCTGAGTCCATTAGGTTTTGCTGACCTGAGCTACGCACTTCTATAAGACAATTTATTTTTTTTAAATAACAACTTTGAAAACCACTGGGGAAGTAAGAATAAAATTTCGTGTATTAAAACTCTACAATCAACTTCACAGGAGAAAAACTAAATGGAGGATTGATGTATGGTGATAGAGTTCAAATAGATGAAAATTTCCTTTTTTTTACGTAAATATCTTATATCCCAGATCAACCTGTTGTTATAAGGCAAAGTTGTTGGATGCTTCTGCCCTATGTCTCTTGAAAGAAAAACATGACACATTCAACATAAAATTAAATTAAATTAAATTAAATTAATCTTACAAGGAATAATGGGGAATAATCATGGTCAATGCTATTTTCACAAAATCACAAAACTATGAGTCAATATGAAGAAAAAAAAGATTAACTACAACTTGTATTAGGCGTGGAAAACCAGATAATCAGCTGACAGCCAGAAAGGATAAAAATCACCTCTCACTGCACTATTTTTAGAGCAATAATGTTGAACTGCTTATAAATACTTCCAGAGAAATCGTACAGGGATTGACCAAATAATAACTTTGCCCCATTTAGAGGAGTCCTTAGTGGTACAAATCATTCTGTTATTTTAATAATCTAGTTAATTCTGTCTCAGTTTTCTATTTCATATATCAACGTATACACACATCCCAATATTTCCATGAGTACCTATAGAGATCTTTGAAGCAAACATTCAACAAAATTGGGATGTACAAACTCGAGATGCTTTCATATTGTCTAATAAGATGTTTTGTAGTTCTTTCTGTGTTACATCTAAATGATTCTCTACATCATACATCCCTGTTGTTTTGTAAGAATCCCAGTTTCTTGCAAAAATATGATACACTTTAAATGTTTAATTTTACTTTGTCCTCACTGTGTCAGGATAGACCCATACCGATAAGACCTAAAATCCAATTAATCTATCAATCAAGCTGTCATACAAGATCAACTGTTGGAGCCAGGGTGTTGCCTTGGTGTTAATTATGCTAAAACTACCCTGGTTCATCAAACTTTGAATAAACACTGCTTTTTGAAGTCTGATTTGACAGATAAGATGATAGCTGGCCTGCAAATGTGTGATTAGCAGCCAGTCACTTTACATTATAAAAGTCCAGTCCCCTCTCATGCAGTCAGGTTCTTCTGATATAACCCTTCTTGGGACGTATGTGCGGAAATTCCTCCCTTGGGCTGGGGACACCTCCCAAGGTTACTCACTGAGGTTGAGAGAAAAAGATCTCTCTATGAGCACTGGTATAGATGAGTTACTTAATTATTTCTTTCTGCTAGCTTTAGTATAACTGCTTCAAGAATTGCTTTGTTACAGTGCACTGTACTACTTTATGCTATTTTTTACTCTACTAGTAGATTTTTAGTGTTATATTGGGTAGTAAAGAGTTCTGAATAAGGTCCTTTGTCTGATCATTTGTATAAAATAAATTATTCACTATAAATATTCTCATTTTGCCAATCATTAAAACCTGTGGGATTAAAGTAGTTCAATCATACCTCTATAATTCCTTAAATTTAATCCATTAACATAATCCATAAGATTGGGTTTAGCTGTACCTGGACTCCTCCCTGAGAAGGGGTTTAGAAAGCAAGGGAATCCTTTCTGTACCTCGAGACTCACCCACAAGGCTTTGCTTTTTAATAACTTTGTCTAAGCCTTCCACTCTCACCAGTGATACTCATAATTTTATTCATTGCTACATATACATTCTTATTCTTAAGTGAGCATTCTTAGGGTCTTAAAATACAGCAGTCATAATAGGTTTTGCTATGTTTAACCTAAGCCATTTCTATGATTCTAGGATTCTATGCTGAAAATGTAGAAGCTTTAAAGTTTACTTTTTTATTAGAAAAAGTCAGTGCCTTATATAGTTATTAAAAGCATTAAAAACCTGGACACAGGTAAGGTGCTAAACTTCCACAAATAATCTCTATGAACAAGTCTGGTCCATATTCCTTTAATTCACTAGCATTAATATTGTTTTAAAGCTAGGACCTATGCTTTCTGAAACTCTAGGGCTACCTACACAGTACTAGCACATTTTAAAGAAATCATTTCTCCCTTATGTAAATATTAAAGAGAAAATTAAAGCATAAACCTACATCACCCTCCGATACTGAAATAACATACTGGCTTTCAAGTTCAAGAAGAGGAGAAAAACATGCTAAATTTTAACCAAGTGTTTTAATTGCATATTGAAATAATTTACCCTGACAGAAAATCTATAATTAGAGTGGACGCTTCCTCAGTGGAATTTTCAATTCCTTTACTTGACCAAGAAACAAATTCCCTAAAATTTTTGTAGTGAGATCTTTGAGGAGATGGTTTAATAGGTTTTGACAGCAATTCAATAGCTATATCTGAAAGGCCTGTTTTTTGAAATTATTTCTTGGTGTGTGACAAGAGATTAATTTAAAATTCATTTGAGAGGACAAAACTCAGTCCCATCTCAGGAGCTGAATTACTTCTCCTACTGAATCTCCTAGCTGAATTACTTCCTCCATAATTGTAGGTAGTCAATCAACATCTGAATCAATGTCAAAAATAAGGTCAGAACAGTCACTGAAGTATTCCAGAAAGTCTCCAATGGAAAATACTGTAGAAAACATAAAATAGGTATACAACAATAGAAACAGATAATGTGAAAAGTTTCACATTTTCCAATGTCTTGCTTTAATACGGATACCCTGAAACGTTACAAAGGTATCATTGAAAGCTGAATAGTGTAGAATAGTGCATATAACAAATGCATTTCTGAGAACTTTTTGCATTACTTACAGATGCCTCTTGACTTCCAATTTACTCTCATGACTTAAAGATATGACAGCTGTGCCCAGGTTCTTTTCCACTGGAATATGTTGACCCAATCATTGGGACAACACTGTTCCGTTGTTATTTATGGCTAGAAATCTTTCTGCCCCAGGATGTAGGCAAGAGTTCTATCTCCAAAGCTATTGTGTTCCATTGTCTCTTTTGTTCTAGTCTCCCCTTCCTCCATTCCAATGTCTGCTGCATGTAACAGACAGATAACATAGAAATGCCAAAAATTGTGTTTTGCCATTGTTTCTGCCTGTCAAAAACTTCCTACCAAAAATTCTGTGTCAGTTTTCACCAGAAGTTCTCACCAGGATTTTCCCACTGGAGTTTTCCTGCCAAAGGATCCTGGTATTGTTCATGGTTATCATATCTCTGCGAACATCTGAATAGGGCTACGTGCCAAGAAACCACACATAACCTCCTTTGAATACTATAAAAGATGAAGAGAAATTTTGGAAAAACAGGGAAAGAGGAGTGGGAGAGAGAGAGTTGGCTATAGCAGCTAAAGAACTCTCCTCCACCTCGCCCTCACCTTTTCTTCTGCCACCGTGAGCTGCCTGCCATCACCAGAGACTGGACTTCTGCCGTCTTGAAGTGGACTGAGACCCACCGTGCCACCTGCGTGAGTTTTTCCACCCTGACCATATTTCTGAGGGTTGAGAGGTGCAGACCGAGACCTCTGCACGGCCTGGGCTCACGGGGTGTGAGCAGGCTCACAGGTTCATGGGGTGTGAGCGGCAAAGCCACATCCTGGCTGCATTCCAGAGAACTAAGACCCCCTGAAAAGCGGCAAAGACAGAGAAAAAAAGGCAGAAAACTACTTTTCTCTCTCTCCCCCCCCTCCACAGACCAGTTCAACGGAAAAGGTAGTTTTGGTGGTAATCTTTTTTCTTCTTCTAAAAATAATCTTAGCATTTTCCTACCTTTTCTTATTTTTTTCCTCTTTCTCTTTACATCTCTTAGCAATTAATAAAAACAATTTTGGTATCAACAGATAACTTGTATGAGTTTTAATTTTGCTCAAGGGGATATTCGAATCTAAAAATCCTTTCTGCAATATTTAAGCAGATCGTAACACTGCACAGTGCAATTTGAAACACCTTGTTATTACATTATGGATATACTCCCATATGACATAGAGATCAAGTATGGCACATAATATTCAGTTAATCAAACACACTCAAAAAGTGGCATACTACACTGTCATGGAAGCTCAAAGCCTTGGTCATCACAGACACATATGTATGTAAGTACAAATACTTCAAAGAGAATAGAAAATCGTAGAGAAAAATACGTTGATCATTCAGTCTCAATTACATCATTGTTAATGTTGTGCACCTATTTGCAGTTAGGGGGTTACACTGCATGTCTACAAAGTCTGTTCACTCTCTTTTGACTGGTTTTGGCTCTGAACTTTCAATCATAAGAAGAGAGCAAGGATGACTGAAGAATAGAAGTTGAGAAGACTGCAGTTCCCTGAACTCGGTGCTGAGTAGGTTGTCTGGTAGGGATGCTCCAAGAGATGAAACGAGTGGAGATGAAATTGTTCAATTTCACTTTAGAATTTTGAGAAAAAATATAATTGCCCTGTAAAGCTGCTAACTGTAAGCTTGCCCATAATTGTCAACAAAACACTGCAAATAAATACATCTCTTTGACATTACTTAGTTCCGTGCATTTATTAGGTCCTTATATAACACACAGCTACATAAAAATTATGTTTCTTCTAAATATAAAAAAGTTTACTGTGATGAAGAAGGTGGACCTGCAATTTACTGTCACTGCAGAGTGACAGGAACAACTTAGGCTTGATTTGCAGGGCTCTGTGTTTGCAAAATAAGCAATATTCTTTATTTTAAAGAAATGAAAAGTGAGTAGCTATGCAAAGAGAAAGTGTCTCATTGATCTCTAGGTAAGTAAAGGAGGTACTGCCAGGATTGATCCAGTCTAACCCTCTTTCCTTGGAGAAGTGGAATAGAAAAAATGGGAGCATGATAAAGATAGAAAATTACTTTGCATGAATTACATGATGTTTTATTTGTGTTTAGTGTGTGGGTCTGCTGAAACATGGTCACCTGTGATAAACAGTTGTTTGGAAAACTGACTGATACTGACCACCATATGTATGACTTTAGCATCAAGAACAGCAGCTTGCATTTGCCGTTAACAGATTCACAGTATATTGTGAATATTCACAATATTAAAGCAATATATTTTCTTCTATATATCTTCATCTAGGACAAGATGTAGTAACAAAGATTTCATTTGGTAATATTTTTTTTGGTCAGTTAAAGCAGAATCCTTTTCTAATGCTTGTGAGTTACATTAGCAGCATCCCTTCAGAGAGAAAAAGTATCCTGTGCCTGCTCCATTCCTTTTCACCACTGCATCTTCAGAAAGGAGAGAATATGTCTCACTTGAGAAAATATGCACCGCCTGTGAGCAGTATTTAAAAATATGCAAGGACTTGTAGATACTGTAGCCCAACAGCAGGATTTTGTGCATAAATTTTTATATCTCGCTCCCCAGTCCTAAAACTTCTGATAGCTTCATCTCCTCTAATAAAAAGGTTTCTCCAGGACAGATGTGACAGAAATAGATGACAGACTATTTCTGGGGCTGTCTTTACAAATCCCATTTTATTTCCATGTAAGTTGAAGAATCAAAGGAAAGTGTGTAGCAAAATAGCAGTCTCTTTCAACAATACTGCTGTTGGGGTGGATTATATAGGATCTCCTGGATAGACTGAGAAAACCTGTGGCAACTCCTAGGCCTCTGTAAGTCATGACAGTTGTGGTCATCTACTGCCTCATCTGTTTGAACTGATGATTCATCACAGTAACCTCAAAAAAATGTGGTGAAATATGTTGGAAATGCATAGATGTACTCGATGCTGAGGAACTGGGCGATACGAGGAAATGTTCATATCAGCACGTTCATCTGTATGCAGAATTATTAAGGTTAAGGTTTTAAATATTAAAAAAGTCATTACAAAGCTGCTTGATATGCAGATTTTTTACACTATTTTTGGTGTAAAATCTATATTTACCCATCAACAATTACCTCTGAAATAGTGTGAACACATGCACAGCCTTTTAAGATTCATAATAAATGACATATCCACTACTGTGATCTACATTCTCCTCAATTCTTTGATGATTTATTCACTGACCATGAATTCAGTACTGTACCCAGCTATTAAAATAATAGGACTTCTAATATGTTCTTGAGTAGATAAAATTATTTCGAATGAATGTAGAAACTTGAGTTAAGATATTTAATTTAAACCTCTTTGATGGAAAAGTGTATGAATGTAATCAGTGAGTTTAAATGAGATTTATTGATCATTAGAAAGCTTTTCTGCTACTTGATGTCATCTGTAAATATGGAAGGAAGCACTGGATATAGATTTCCCTGCTCACATAATTGAATCAGTTAAGATTATTTATACCTATCAACATTAACTACTCTCTGTGAATAATGAAGAAAGAGTCTGAGCTGACGTCAGAAGCTGCACTTATCTCTGGGCCTTATTTTCATCTGCTGAATTTGGCATTGATTTGTAGGTGAGTTTCCAGTAGATACCATATTTTAAAGCGCAAACCATCTCTATGTATTCAGAAACGACATTGAGCTAGGAATTAAAAGAGCATTCCTGATTCTGTCCACTCAGTTTCCTCTATCATCTCAGGCAAACAAATGAGTTTCATTTTTTCTTGGTTTGTTTGTGTAAAATATGGGGATAAAAAACTTAACTGTCTTAGTTGAGTGATTCCAGATAGATCCGTACATCTGTTTAATCACATAGTTCTTTCAGTTTAATCACATAATTCTTTCAGAATTATTAAATTAAGGATAGCTTTCTCTGGAAATAAATTGTTTTGGAATAGGAAAAAAATTGAATCTTAATGTGGAAAAGCTTGTTAAGTAAAGAGAAGCCTCAGAGACAGTACTGATCCCTAAAAGGCATAAGTCAGTTAAAGCCATCAGGACTTCCAGGGGTTCTGTATAAACACATGGTATTTCTGTAAAAACAAACTACAGATGAGAACAGGTTACAACCTTTCCACACTTGGCTCACAAATGTTTTGTGATGAAAGGAAACTCTCTGAGATATCTTTAAGGTTGTCTTTAGCTTGGCAGTGCCTGAATCAAAGACTTATTCTCTCCATTTGGATTGTTCCCTATTATGCACTTTACATTATTCAGCAGCTGGAACAAAAAGATGTATTCCACAGAGATCTGAGTGCAAAGTGGACCAGTACACTCTCAGATAGGCATTTTGGTTACTAGTCTGCTAATTAAGCTGTTTTCCCTTCATCCTAATTTTGGTCCCATAAATATTGGATTATCTGCTACATACAGGCCACTTCAGCAAGATAACCCTGATGCCTGGCAAGTAGAACCACTAAAACCTGGATGTAATTTCCCTGAGGCTGCAGCAGCCTGGAATCCAGGTTTTCCATGTGAACATGGTCAATGCAACTATTCTGAAAAAAAATAGGCAATATCATCTGACTGATTTAAATAAGAAGCTCTGTTAAGCTCTTTCCCCAGAATTCCAAACTCTGGATCTAAAGGAGGATGAAGGTATCTAATATATATTAGATGTTAAAACTTAAAAAAAGTATTCTGAACATCTGCCATGGGTAGGAGTTTTTTGCCCCTTTACACCTTTCCTGCTGTAGGTACTTTCCACTCAAAATTTTGGTATTCTTTATGTAAATGTTTGAATAGTACATGGCTGTCTGTCTCAGCTAACTACCAAAATCAGCATGAATCCCCTGTTTGACTTGTCACCTTCTTTTTAGATCTCTTATACTCAAAGTTGTAAATATAAAATTGATTTTAGCTTTAATGTTTCAATAATCAGAAAGCAGTATTAAAGTTCCTATATGTTATCTCCTCCTTGGTTTCTGATATTTATCAGGTACTCTTCAGCAATAGTCCTCAAGCTTTTTATTTTTTGTCTGCGTTCAGCTATTATCCTGGTAAAGAACTGAGCTGTAAGGACTCTAATTCCCTTACCTGCTGAACATTGATCTTTTAGATCCATGAACACATTAGCTTCATGGACTGATTCACAATATATGGGCCTCAGACTGCAAAAAAAGCACCAGTCTAAAGTTCAGTCCCTTTCTTTTAGGTTTAAAGTAATGGAACACCAAGGCTACAGTAGGTTTATTAAATTCATACTGAAATTACTTAGATGTACCATCTTCAGACTCCTGGTACTGCTGTGAACTTGAAGTATTAAAATATTATTTTTAAGATTTTATTACTGTGACTCAAACCTTAACTGAAAATTCAGCAGATTCTTTGAAACTTTATTAAAATAATAAATATACTTGGGGAGATTTTTTTGAAGGAAACTTCTTTTTATGGAAGAGTGAACTGAAACCATTTTAATACACCTCAACATGTTAGATATAGTGGAAGGGTTAACTGATCTGGGTTTTGTGGTAAATTTGCATCATAGAGAGAGCTTTTATGAAAAGTAGTAGTCTTAGATATCTTTCTTTTTTGTATTTTCTTTTTTTCCCTTCAACTCAAAATGTTTGCAGTATGGTTCATTTTAATGAGATTCCCTGTTAGCTTTTGAACTTGTGTCCTTTCACATGATTGATATCTTTTAATTTGAAACACAGACTGCAGATTTCTGTGCTGCTGTATCTTTGTGAATCAAGAGCCATCACAACCCTATTTAATGTGCATATTTTTGTGGATGTGTTCCGGATTTATATCTGCTAAAGGTAATGTTGTTCTTCATCAGCCTTCCTGTACCATAGACATAATTTGCATGGCAAAAAACTTGAGAAAAAATTTTCTGCTGACTTTTAAAATCTGTTGAGGAACGAGAAGTTCAACGCTGCATGAGATTTTTACAACGATGAAGGTTCTTCAATTTTCTAATTCCTGTGAAGTCTGCCATTTTTTTCTGTTATTCTTCACATCTGTTTTGTCTCAGAATCGATCTCCACCACACCACACTACCGGGCCTCCGCTATGAATTTTAATATTTTTTAGTTCACTGCTGTAAACATACCTCCTTGCACTTCCTTTATTCAGTTTACCAAGGTGATTCTGGTGCTTCAGGAATTTTTATCCTTTGTCCTCTACCCATTGGTATCCATTTTTTCT